>NC_092745.1:133713349-133975849 GCF_047496795.1 Chiloscyllium punctatum
GGCGGGCGGCGCGGACACTGGGGCCTGTCCCGGCGGCGGCGGCGGGAGATGGAGGGGCGGAAGGGGGAGAGACGCGTTGCTAAGGGGAATGGGCGGGGCCAAAGCCGGTAACCAGGGGGCGGGGCCACGTCAGTGACGATTTGGATCACGTGCCAATCTGTCTCCGCCCCCTGGGGCTCAAACACCGCAGCGACATCAATGTGTCCCCCTGCTGGTGGCAGACAGGATAACACCCCCCACAGACATACACCCCACACACACACCCACACACACATCCACCCACACACATCCCCCCACACACACACCCACACACACACCCACACACACATCCACCCACACACACACCCACACACATCCCCCACACACACACCCACACACATCCCCCCACACACATCCCCCACACACACACCCACACACATCCCCCCACACACATCCCCCCACACACACACCCACACACATCCCCCACACACACACCCACACACACATCCCCCCACACACACACCCACACACACATCCCCCCACACACACACCCACACACATCCCCCCACACACATCCCCCACACACACACCCACACACATCCCCCCACACACATCCCCCACACACACACCCACACACACACCCACACACATCCCCCACACACACACCCACACACATCCCCCCACACACATCCCCCACACACACACCCACACACACCCACACACATCCCCCACACACACACCCACACACACACCCACACACACCCCACCCCACAACACACCACACACCACACCCACACACATCCCCCCACACACACAACCCACACACACCCCACCCCACACACACATACACGCCTCACACACACACAACCCACACACATACACCCCCCCACACACACACCCCCACACACACACCCACAGACACACACACCCCACCCCACTCCATACACACACACCCCACCCCATACACACACACCCCACACACACCCCCACAGACACACACACCCCCCACAACACACCACACACACACCCACACACATCCCCCCACACACACACCCACACACATCCCACTCCCCACACACACCCCACCCCACAACACACACACCCCACACTCACACCACCCCCACCCACACATATACCCCCCACACACACAACCCACACACATACACCCCCCCCACACACACACCACACACCTCACCTAACAGTCACACACACCCCACCCCACACACACATACACGCCTCACACACACACAACCCACACACATACACCCCCCCACACACACACCCCCCCCACACACACCCACAGACACACACACCCCACCCCACTCCATACACCACACACCCCACCCCATACACACACACCCCACACACACACCCCACACACACCCCACACACACACCTCATGCAACCCACAGTCACACACACCCCACACCCCACACACCTCACCAAACAGTCATACACACACACATCCATACACACATCCCCCCCACACACACACCCCATACACACCTCACAGACACACACCCCACCCCACACACACCACCCCACAACACACACCTCACACTCACACCCCCACACACACCCCCACACACACCCCCCACACACACACCCCACCCCCACACACACACCCCACCCCACACATACACCCCACCCCACACACACACCCCCCACACACACCCCCACACATACACACCTCACACACACACCACACAGAACCCACACCCCACACACACACCCCACACACCTCACCCAACAGTCACACATACACCCCCACACACACATCCCCCCCACACACATACATCCCCCCCACAAACACATCCCACACACCCCAAACACACATACACGCCCCCCACACACACAACCCACACACATACACCCCCCACACACACACCCCACACACATACACGCTCCCACACACACCCCACCCCGCGCACACATACACGCCCCACACACACAACCCACACACATAAACACACCCCCACACACACACCCCCACACACACCCCACCCCACACACACTCACACATACACATCCCACCCCATACACACACACCCCACCCCACACACACACATACACGCCCCACACACACACAACCCACACACATACACCCCCCACACACACCCACACACACACACCCACAGACACACACACCCCACCCCATACACACACACCCCACCCCATACACACACACCCCACACATACACCCCACCCCACACACACACCCCACACACTCGCCCCACACACACACCCCCACAGACACACACACACCCCACACACACACCACACACAACCCACACACACACCCCACAGTCACACACACCCCACACACCTCACCCAACAGTCACACACACACATCCCCTCACACACACACACCCCACACACACATACACCCCCCCACACACACCCCACACACACATACACCCCCCACATACACACCCCACACACACATACACCCCTCCACACACACCCCCCCACACACATACACCCCCCACACACACACCTCCCCCCCACACACATACCACCCACACCCCCCCACACACACATACACCCCCCACACACCCCCAACACACATACACCCCCCACACACACACATACACACTCCACACACATATACCCCCCCCACACACACCCCACCCCCACACACACACATACACGCCCCACACACACACCCCACACACACACATACACGCCCCACACACACACAACCCCCACACACACACCCCACACACACACACCCCCACACACCACCCCCCACACACACCACCCCCCACACACACACCACCCCCCACACACACACTACCCCCAAACACACACCAACCCCCCACACACACACCACCCACACCACACACACACACCCCCCACACACACCACCCTCCCCACACACACCACCCCCCCACACACCCCACCCCCCCCACACACCCCCACACACCCCCATACACCCCACCCCCACACACACCCCCCACACACACACACCCCCACACACCACCCCCCACACACACCACCCCCACACACACACCACCCCCCACACACACCACCCCCCAAACACACACCAACCCCCCCACACACACACCCACCCACACCACACACACACCACCACCCACACACACACCACCACCCACACACACACACACACATACCCCACACACACCACCCTCCCCACACACACCACCCCCCCACACACCCCACCCCCCACACACACCCCCACACACCCCCATACACCCCACCCCCACACACACCCCACACACACCCCACCCCCCACACACATACCACCCCCCCACACACCCCACACTCACACCCCCCACACACACCCCACCCCCCACTCACACACCCCACCCCCCACTCACACACCCTCACGCACACACACCCACCACACACACACCCACACACCCCCCACACATACACCCCCCACACACCCCACCACACACACACACACCCCACACACATACCCACACACACACATACCCACACCCTACACACATCACCCACACACACACCCCCCACACACACACCCACACACACATACACCCCACACACCCCCACACAGACACACACCCTATACACCCCACACACCCCCACACAGACACACACCCTACACACCCCACACACACAGCCCCCCCCCCACACACCCCCAACACACACACACCCCACCCCACACACACACCCCACACTCACACCCCACCCCCCCACACACACCCCACACACACACACCCACCCCACACACACACCACACTGTACACCCTCACACATACATACACACCCCAGTGTACACCCTCACACACATACATACCCCAGTGTACACCCTCACACACACACACACACCCCAGTGTACACCCCCAAACACACACACACACACACACACCCATGTACACCCTCACACACACATACCCCAGTGTACACCCTCACATACACACCACCCCACATACAACCCACAGTCACACACACCCCACACCCCACACACCTCACCCAACAGTCACACACACACATCCCCCCCACACACACCCCCCACACACACACCCACCACACACACACACATACACCCCCCACACATATACACCCCCCAAACACACACCCCACACACACATACCTCCCCCCACACACACACCCCACACACATATACACCCCCCACACACCCCCAACACAGATACACACCCCCCCACACACACATACACACTCCACACACATACACCCCCCCACACACACACCCCACCCCACATACACGCCCCACACACACAACCCACACACACACACCCCACACGCACCCCCACACACCACCCCCCCACACACACCACCCCCCCCCACACACACACACCACCCCCACACACACACACCCCCCCACACACACACCACCCACACACACACACCACCCCCCACACACACACACCCCCCACACACACACCACCCACACACACACACCACCCCCCCCACACACACCACCCTCCCCACACACACCCCACACACCACCCACACACACCACCACACACCCCCACACACCCCGCCCCCCACACACACCCCCACTCACACTCCCACACACCCCACCCCCCACACACACACCCACACACACACACCGCCCTCCCACACACACCCCACACACCCCCCACACACCCCACACTCACACCCCCCACACACACACCCCCACACACCCCACACTCACACAACCCACACACACACACCCCATAAACACACCCCCACAGGCACCCCCACACACCACCCCCCACACACACACCACCCCCCCACACACACACACACCACCCCCCACACACACACCACCCCCACACACACCACCCCCCCACAAACACCACCCTCCCCACACACACCTCACTCACACCCCCATGCACCCCACCCCCCACACACACCCCCCACACACCCCCTACATACCCACCCCCCCACACACACCCCCACACACCATCCCCACACACCCCACCCCCCACAATCACACCCCCCACACACACCCCACCCCCCACTCACACCCCCCCCACACACACACCCCCACACACACACACCCGACACAACCCCTCACACACCCCACCCCACAGACACACCCAACATACACACACACACACCCACACACACACCCACACGCACCCCCCACACCCCCCCAACACACACACATACCCACACACCCCCCACACTCCCCACCACACACACACACACCCCACACACATACCCACACACACACATACCCACACCCTACACACACCACCCACACACACACATACCCACACCCTACACACACACCCACCACACACACACACCCATACACACACACACATACACCCCACACACCCCCACACAGACACACACCCTACACACCCCACACACACCCTCCACACACACCCCCACACACACCCCGCCCCCCCACACCGCCCCCCCACACACCCCACTCCCACACACCCCCAACACACACACACCCCACCCCACACACACAGCCCCACCCCACACACACACCCCACACTCACACCCCACCCCCCAACACACACCCCACACACACACACCACACTGTACACCCTCACACATACATACACACCCCAGTGTACAACCTCACACACACACACCCCAGTGTACACCCTCACACACATACATACCCCAGTGTACACCCTCACACACACACACCACAGTGTACACCCCCCCCACACACACACACACACCCATGTACACCCTCACACACATACCCCAGTGTACACCCTCACACACACACACACCCCACACACCCCACACATACACACACACCCACACACCCACACCCCCCACACCCACACACCCACACCCCACACACACACACCCACACACACCCCACCCACACACACACCCCACACTCTCACCCCACTCTCTCACTCCACACCCTACACACACACCCACACCCCCCACACCCACACCCCAGACATACACACCCACCCCCCCACACACATCCCACACACACACACCTCCCCCACACTCCCCCCACACACACACCACTGTACACCCACATACACACACCCCCAGTGTACACCCTCACACATACACACCCCAGTGTACACCCTCACACACACATACACACCCCAGTGTACACCCCTAAACACACACACATCCATGTACACCCCATACACACACATGCACGCCACACACACACATCCCACACACACCCCAACCGCGCACACACACCCCGCACACACACTCCACACACACACACACACCCCAACCCCGCACCCACACCACACACACACATCCCACACACCCCAACCACGCACACACACCCCACACACACATCCCACACACCCCAACCCCGCACACACACCCCGCACACACATTCCACACACACACACACACCCCAACCCCGCACACACACCCCACACACACATCCCACACATCCCAACCACGCACACACCCCACACACACATCCCACACATCCCAACCCCGCACACACACACCACCCCCCCCACACACACACCACCCCACACACACACATCACCCCCCATACACACACCCCACACACACACCCCCCACACACACACCACCCCACACACACACACCCCACCCCACACTCATTCCACACCCCACACACACCCCACACACATACACACACACCCACACACACACACCCCCCACACACATACACACACACCCACACACACACACCCCCCACACACACACCACCCCACACACACACCACCCCACACACATACACACACACCCACACACACACACCCCACACACACACCACCCCACACACATACACACACACCCACACACACACACCCCACACACACACCCCCACACCCACACCCCACACATACTCCCCCCCCCACACACACACCCCACACACACCCCCCCACACACATACACACCCCACACACACACACCCCACACACTCCCACGCACACACACACCCCACAACCCCCCACACACACACCCACACCCCCCCACACACACACACCCCACACACACTCCCCACACCCATCCCACACACACACACCACCCACACACACACACCCCACACACACCCACACACTTCCCCAAATACACCCCCACATACACACCCACACATAAACCCCCCACACCACACACACACATCCCCCACACGCACTCCCCCCACACACATACCCCTCATACCCGCCCCCCCACACACACCCCTCACACCCGCCCCCCCCACACACACACATACACCCCACACCCCCATACACACACCCACACAGACACACACTCCACACACCTCACACACACCCACCCACACACCCCCACACACACACCCCACTCCACAGACACACACCCCACACACACACACCCCACACTCACACCCCACTGTACACTGTCTCACACACACACCCCACTGTATACCCTCACACACACACCCCAGTGTACACCCCTCACACACACACACACCCTGGTGTACATCCCCAAACACACACACACTCATGTACACCCCTCACACACACATACCCCAGTGTACACCCTCACACATACACACACACCACACACACACACCCCCCACACACACGCACACACACACACCTTGCACACACACCCCACTAACCCCCCACACACACCCCCCACACACACAGACCCCACAAACCCCCCCCACCACACACACACACCCACACACACACCCACAGACACACACACCCCCACCCCATACACACACCCCACCCCATACACACACACCCCACACACACCCCTTACACACACACACACCCACACACACACACCCACAGACACACCCCACTCACACATACACACCACACACATTCCCCCCACACACACCTCCGACACACACACACACACACCCCACACACGCACACCCCACCCCACACACACACCCCACACACCCCAACCCCACACACCTCACCCCACAGTCACACCCACACACCCCCAAACACACACACACCCCACACACATACACCCCCACACACACACACCCACACACCCCACACACATATACACCCCCACACACACACACCCCACTCCCCACGCACACACCCCACTGCCCACACACACACCCCACACACACACCCCACCCCACACACACCCCCCACCCCACACACACACACCCCACCCCCACACACACACACCCCACACACACACCCCACACACACACACCCCACACACCTCACCCCACAGTCATACACACACGCACACCACACACACATCCCCCCACACACACACCCCCACACACACCCACACACCCCAAACACACACACAACCCACACACATACACCCCCCCACACACACATACCCACACACCCCAAACGCACACACACACCCCACACACGTACATCCCCACACACACACACCCCACTCCCCACCCCACACACACACCCCACACACACACCACACACACACCCCACACACACCCCCCACACCCCACCCCACACACACACCCCACCCCATACACACACCCCACACCCCACCCCACACACACACCCCACCCCACACACACACCCCACACACACACCCCACACACACACCCCACACACATACATCCCCCCACACACACACCCCACTCCCCACCCCACACAGACACCCCACACACACACCACACACACACCCCACACACACCCCCCACACCCCACCCCCCCCACACACACACCCCACACACATACATCCCCCCACACACACACCCCACTCCCCACCCACACACACACCCCACACACACCCCACACACACACCACACACACACCCCCACACCCCACCCCACACACACACCCCACCCCACACACACACCCCTACACACACCACCCCACAGACACACACACCCCACCCCACACACACACACCCCACCCCCCCACACACACCCCACACACACCCCACCCCCCCACGCACACACCCCACACACCCCCCACTCCCCCACACACACACCCCACACACCCCCCACCCCTCCACACACACACCCCACACACACACACCCCACACACAAACACCCCACACACAAACACCCACCCCACACACACTGTACACCTTCACACATACACACACACCCCAGTGTACACCCTCACACACACACACTCCCACACACACACCACCCCCACATACACCCACACATACACACCCAGCACACACACCCCACTACCCCCACACACACCCCCCCCACACACACAGACCCCACAAACCCCCCCCACACACACCCACACACCCCCCCCACACACCCCCCACACACAACCCCCACACACCCACCACACTCACCACACACACACACACACCCTCCACACACACACCCCACACCTCCCACACACCCCACACAGACACACCCCCCCACACACCACACTGTACACCCTCACACACACACACCCAGTGTACACCCTCACACATACACATCCCAGTGTACACCCTCACACACACACACCCCAGTGTACAACCCCAAACACACACACACACCCATGTACACCCCACAACATACACCCCCCCACACACACCCCCACACACACACCCCGATCCCGCACACACACCCCACACCTCCCACACACCCCACACACACATCCCACACACACACACACACCCCACACACACACCCCCACACACACACCTCCCCCCCCACACACACACCTCCCCCTGACATGCACACACACCTCCCCCCACACACAGACACCCCTCCCCCCCCACACACCCCCCACACACATACACCACACACACACACCCACACACACATACACCCCACATCCACACCCCACACAGACACACACCCCACACACCTCACACACACACACCGCCTCCACACCCCCCCACACAAACACACCCCCCACACACACCCCCAACACACACACCCCACCCCACACACACACCCCACACAGACACACACCCCACACACACCCCACCCCACACACACACACACACACCCCACACAGACACACACCCCACACACCTCACACACACACACCCCTCCACACCCCCCCACACAAACACACCCCCCACACACACCCCAACACACACACCCCACCCCACACACACACACACACCCCACACAGACACACACCCCACACACACCCCACCCCACACACACCCCACCCCACACACACCCCTCACACACACACCCCACCCCTCCCACACACACCCCACCCGCCCACCACCCCCCCACACAAACCCAACTCCCCCACACATACACCCCACCCCCCACACACACACCTCACCCCCCACACACACACACCCCACCCCCCACACACACACCCCACCCCCCACACACACAACGCACCCCACACACACCCCACCCCACACACACACCCCACCCCCCACACACACACGACCCCCCCACACACACACCCCACTCCCCCCACACACCCCAACCCCCCACACACCCCACCCCCCCCACACACCCACCCCCCACACACACCCCACCCCCAAACACACACCCCACCCCACACACACACACCCCACCCCACACACACACACCCCACCCCACACACACACCCCACCCCCCACACACACACCCCACACACCCCATACTCACACCTCCCACTCACACACCCCACACACACACCCCACCCCTCACACACACCCCACACACACACCCACCCCCCACACACATCCCACCCCACACATACACAGCACACACACACCACACACACACCACCCCCCCCACACACACCACACACAAACCCCAGCCCCCCACACACACCCCACCCCCCCACACACACACTCCACACACACACCCCCACACACACCTCACACACACACCCCACCCCACACGCACACCCCCCACACACACACCCCACACACACACCCCACCCCACACTCACACCCCCCACACACACACCCCCCACACACACCCCATCTCACACACCCCACTGTACACCCTCACACACACACCCCACTGTACACCCTCACAAACACTCACACATCCCCCAGTGTACACCCTCACACACACATACCCATGTACACCCTCATTCCCCAATGTACATTTCACACACACACACACCCCACTGTACACCCTCACACACACATACCCCAGTGTACACCCTCACACACACATACCCCAGTGTACACCCTCACACACACACTACCCCAGTGTACACCCTCACACACACACACCTCAGGGTACACCCTCACACACATACACCCGTAGTGTCCAGCTTCACACTCACACCCCAGTGTACACCCTCACCAGTAAGTAGGAGGGGGGGCAGGTCCGAGGACCTCCTCGTGGGTCTGCTCCTGGGCCTGGCCAAACTGGCCATCAACAGGTCCAGGCAGCGGGCCGTGGAGGGGGTCGTTAGGGCCGACTGCCTGCCCCTCTTCCGCGGTTACGTTAGAGCCCGGGTGTCCTTGGAGAAGGAGCACGCGGTGTCCACCGACACCCCGGAGTTGTTCAGGGAGAGGTGGGCGCCGCAGGGAGTGGAGTGCATCATTTCTCCCTCCAACTCTATTTTGGTTTAATCCCTGCCCTCCCCTTCACGGTTTGATCACACAGCACTGCCCTTTGATGTGAAGGACAATACTTGTCACTGGCCACTCGGGTGCTTGCTTTCTTCCTGGTGGTGGAATGTAAATAAAGATTTACACACTTGTTGTCCTTCACTATGTCTGACACCTGCCCACACACAATGTGGGGGCTGGGGGAAACTATCAGCACTACCGCTGTTCGGTGAAAGAGTGGGGAAGAATTTTTAAAAACAGAAACAGGAATGCTCACACTGAGAGCTGACTCTGAGGGAGCTGCACCAGTGTTAGGGTCTCTCCACTAGCAAATACAGGGGGACTTTGGGACAGGATACTGGCATCTGGGGAGTTATCTCAAAGTGGTGATAAATTCGCTGAAGGGTGAAAGGATGGACAGGTTGGACCTGTATCCATTGATGTAATGAAGAATGTGAGGGATCTTATTGAAACCTATCAGATCCTGAGGTGGAGACTGAGAGGATGTTTCCCCTTGTACAAGGGTCTAGAGTGAGGGGACACAGGTTAATAATGAAGGGGCTCCCATTGAGGACAGAGCTTGAGGAGGGGTATTTCCTCCCCTCGGGCCCTGCAGTGTTCTCTTTGCCAGAAAATGGTGGAGATTGTGTCACTAAATATTTTGAGGGTCAAGTTGGGTAGATTCTTAATGAACAGAAGAGTCAAACATGACTGGGGCTAGACAGGAATGGGAAGATTAGATCACAAGCTGCCGTGATCCTCCGAAACGGGGGAGCAGGCCTGAGGGGCTGAATGCTCTACTCCTACACCTACACCTATTTCATCCTAAATCCCAATAAAATTCTATTCACCCCAAGAAAACCTTCCCAAGATCTCAGTTAACTTCCCCGATTAACTGCCCACTTCCCACCTCCACCTCTGTTCCCATCTCTGAGGGGCTTGGAGTACTCCCACCACAAACTGAGGGTGTCCCAGTTGGTTAAAGGCACTACATAAATGCAGGCTATGTTGCAGCAATCACTCAGTCGCGCAGTGACCCTTATTAGCCCTTGGTCAGTAAAGAGACAGCACAGATTTGCCTCCATCATGCTTTTAATGAGATGTGCTGGTTACAGTTTAGCATCAACATGAATAGCCACCATGGGGTCCTGGGCGGTGTTACTGATTTGCAGTGATGCTGTACCATCATCGTTGACATTGACCTGTATCCCTGTGCAGCGAGTCCCCTCCTTCTGTCCTGAGATCACATCACAGTATGTTCCACCAGGGAGGCCAGTCTGTAACGTTATTCCCATGTTCCTGTAATGGAAGAGGAAACTCATGAGGTGATAGGCAGAGTCTGAATATCTGACCCCCCCCCCACCCCTCCTCCCAAAAACAGGTCAAAGCTTGAGGGGGGGGGGGGGGCTGATTCACTCAGGGACCAATATCAGAAGTTCAAGATTCTGAACAGGTGACTCTGATAGATCATTCCACACCAGTCACTTTCACCAGCTCTCCCCACCCCCACCCCCACCCTGACCCCCCTCAACACCCCCACCAGCTCTCCCCACCCCCACCCTGACCCTGACCCCCTCATCACCCCCACCAGCTCTCCCCACACCCACCCTGACCCCGACCCCCCTCAACACCCCCACCAGCTCTCCCCACACCCACCCTGACCCCCCCATCATCCCACCACTCTCCCCTCCCCCATCTTGATCCCCCTCATCACCCCCAGCAGCTCTCCCCTCCCCCACCCCAACCCCAACCCCCACCCTGACCCCCCTCATCACCCCCAGCAGCTCTCCCCTCCCCCACCCCCACTCTGACCCCCCTCATCACCCCCACCAGCTCTCCCCTCCCCACCCCAACCCCAACCCCCACCCTGACCCCCCTCATCACCCCCACCAGCTCTCCCCTCCCCCACCCCAACCCCAACCCCCACCCCAACCCCCCTCATCACCCCCAGCAGCTCTCCCCTCCCCCACCCCCACTCTGACCCCCCTCATCACCCCCACCAGCTCTCCCCTCCCCCACCCCAACCCCAACCCCCACTCTGACCCCCCTCATCACCCCCACCAGCTCTCCCCTCCCCACCCCAACCCCAACCCCCACCCTGACCCCCCTCATCACCCCCACCAGCTCTCCCCTCCCCCACCCCAACCCCAACCCCCACCCCAACCCCCCTCATCACCCCCAGCAGCTCTCCCCTCCCCAACCCCCACCCTGACCCCCCTCATCACCCCCACCAGCTCTCCCCTCCCCCAACCCAACCCTTCAACCATCAGCATCACCAATCCCACGCCCATCAGCTAAACCCACCCTGGCCTCCGTCATCACCCCCACCCCCGTCAGCTCTCCCCATTCCCCACCCCCGTCAGCTCTTCTCACCCTCACCTTGTCAGCAAGCCCACCAGCTGGGGAAGCTAAAACGTTGGGGGAGGAATCTCAGAATAACAGGACGATCATTTTGGAATGAGCTGTGAAAGGATTTCCTCACCCAGATGGTTGTGGAGCCATGAGATCCTCCAGCCAGAGCACTGAAGGACTGTCCATCATTGAATCCATGTAAATCTGGGGTTGACTGAACTGTGATCTCAGAGATTTGAGGGAGTGTGGCCAGTTAGAAGCCCATTGAGGAGTGTGTCCAATGCAGCAGGCTTGAGGGGCTGAATGGTCCACTCCTGCTCCTATTTCTTGTGTTTTTAAGAATCTCGTCCAATTTACCAATGAATTACTCCCTGACTGGGTCACCTCTACATTACTGTCCCATGCTTTATCGTATGTTGATGCTACATTCCTGTGCCCTGGTTACATTACCTTCATTGCTGGGAATCAGAGAATCTCTACAGTGTTCAACCCATCGTGTCTGTACCGACCATCCAGACCCAGCAGCTCCCACCCTATCTCCATAACCCTGCATTCCCCATGCCTAAACTATCTAGCTTACACATCCCTCAACACTATGGGACAATTTCCCATGGCCAATCCACCCTGACCTGCACATCTTTGGACTGTGGGAGGAACCCGGAGCACCCGGAGGAAACCCACACAGACACAGGGAGAACGTGCAAACTCCACACAGACAGTTCACCCGAGGGTGGAATGGAACCAGGTTGCTGTGAGGCAGCGGTGCTGACCACTGTGTTATTGGGTGTTTACGGCCTGCTGGAACATTCTTGAGTTTCCTGTCTGACGTTACTCACCAGTTGTCATTGTTAATTGCGAGGAAACCTCTATTCCCACGTCCGAATGCGATCTGATTGCTTCCATTGTCCCACCAATTTGCAAAGGGCTGTCCATCCACCACATTGCGAAAGATGACCATGTTCCTGCACACAGGCCATAGTGAGTGAGTTTAGCTGTCAGCACGCGATGGGAAATGACGAGTTCACGAGGAAGGAAGGAGGTGCTTACCTGATCTGCCGCCAGCGATGTTCACACACCCAGCCGTTCCCACAGGTGGTGTCTGGATTCAAGGTCACATGCTTCGTCGATCCGTCACTCTTACTGGGTGGCCCCATCCAATCATTGACATCCTTTGGGAAAGAGAATCTTCTTATTGCTCTCTCCCTCTCTTTCCCCACTGTCCTGCATATTCTCTCCCTCCTCCATCTCCCCCCCCGCCCCGGTTCCCATGTGAAAGTTCTGATTGAATCTGCTCCCACCGCCCTTTCAGGCAGCACCTTCCAGATCCCAACAACTCACTGTGTAAAACAATCCCCCTCCCCTCTCCCCCTGGGGCTTCTCCCTGATTCCCTTCAATCTGTCTCCCTCTGCTCCCTCACCCTCCTGCCCCTTGAAACACTGTCTCCTGATTTACTCCATCAAACTCTCTTAAAATAAAATTCGCCTTATTTCTTTGTTAACAGTAATTTTATTGGAAGACTTCGCACAATCAAAGGAATTTATCTTCTACTTATGAGCAAAATCTAAAAGCAATTCAATACAAAAAAAGATGCCGTTGACAATTTAAAAACAGGACTTGCATTTCTGGAGCACCTTTCTCGACATCAGGGGATCCCAAAATTGACAAACTATTTCCAAATTGTGGCCATTATCATAATGAAGGTCGTTTAGCAACTAATTTGCACACAGCAAGGTCCTAGTCATTTGAGGTAACTGACAGTGCTGCACTCCATCAGCCCTGACCCTCCAACAGTGCGGCACACCCTCAGCACTGACCCTCCAACAGTGCGGTACTCCCTCAGCACTGACCCTCCAACAGTGCGGCACTTCATCAGCCCTGACCCTCCAACAGTGCGGCACACCCTCAGCACTGACCCTCCAACAGTGCGGCACTCCCTCAGCACTGACCCTCCGACAGTGCAGCACTCCCTCAGCACTGACCCTCTGACAGTGCGGCACTCCCTCAGCACTGACCCTCTGACAGTGCAGCACTCCCTCAGTACTGACCCTCCGACAGTGTGGCCATCTCTCAGCACTGACCCTCTGACAGTGCGGCACTCCCTCAGCACTGACCCTCTGACAGTGCAGCACTCCCTCAGTACTGACCCTCTGACAGTGTGGCACTCCCTCAGCACTGACCCTCCGACAGTGCGGCACTCCCTCAGTGCTGACACTCTGACAGTGCGGCACTCCCTCAGTACTGACCCTCTGACAGTGTGGCACTCCCTCAGCACTGACCCTCCGACAGTGCGGCACTCCCTCAGTGCTGACACTCTGACAGTGCAGCACTCCCTCAGCACTGACACTCTGACAGTGCGGCACTCCCTCAGTACTGAACCTCTGACAGTGCAGCACTCCCTCAGTACTGACCCTCTGACAGTGCAGCACTCCCTCAGTACTGACCCTCTGACAGTGCGGCACTCCCTCAGTACTGACCCTCTGACAGTGTGGCACTCCCTCAGCACTGATACTCTGACAGTGCGGCACTCCCTCAGTACTGAACCTCTGACAGTGCAGCACTCCCTCAGTACTGACCCTCTGACAGTGCAGCACTCCCTCAGTACTGACCCTCTGACAGTGCAGCACTCCCTCAGTACTGACCCTCTGACAGTGTGGCACTCCCTCAGCACTGACCCTCTGACAGTGCGTTACTCCCTCAGTACTGACCCTCTGACAGTGCAGCACTCCCTCAGTACTGACCCTCTGACAGTGCAGCACTCCCTCAGTACTGACCCTCCGACAGTGTGGCACTCTCTCAGCACTGACCCTCTGACAGTGCGGCACTCCCTCAGTACTGACCCTCCGACAGTGCGTTACTCCCTTAGCACTGACCCTCTAACCAATGGAGTAGGGAAGACTCTGGAGGGTCTTTCTGGTTGGCTTTGCTGTCGTTGCCCATCTCAATGCTTCGTGCTCCATCTGTTAGTTTCCTTCCCTGAGACTCCTTGCAAATTCATCCAAATGACTCACTCTCTGGGTCATTTCAGGGGCAGTTGAGAATGAACCATGTTCCTCTGGATTTGGTATCACATGTTGGTCTGACCAGGTCCGGGTGGCAGAGGTCCACATCGGCACCAATGACAGGCAGGAAAGGGATGGGGTTTTAAGGCAGAATTTCAGGGAGCTAGGGTGGAAGCTTAGAGCTAGGACAAACAGAGTTATTATCCCTGGTTTGTTACCCATGTCACATGCTAGCAAGGTGAGGAGAGAGAGGTTGAACATGTGGCTACAGGGATGGTGCAGGAGGGAGGGAATCAGATTCCTGGATAATTGGCTCTCTCTCGGGGGTAGGTGGGACCTCTATAAACAGGATGGTCTTTACCTGAACCAGAGGGGTACCAATATCCTGGGGGGGGGATAGGATTTTTGCTAATGCTCTTCAGGAGGGTTTAAACTTGTTCAAGGGGAGTAGAGACAAACCTGGTAATTATAGACCTGTGAGACTTACTTCAGTTGTGGATGAAGTGTTGGAAAAATCTATGAGAAACAGGATTTTTAATCATCTAGAAAGGAATATGTTGATTAGGGATAGTCAACATGGTTTTGTGAAGGGTAGGTCGTGCCTCACAAACCTTATATAGTTCTTTGAGAAGGTGACCAACCAGGTGGATGAGAGTAAACCGGTTGATGTGGTGTACATGGATTTCAGTAAGGCATTCGATAAAGTTCCCCACAGTAGGCTATTGCAGAAAATACAGAGACATGGGATTGAGGGGGATTGAGCAGTTTGGATCAGAAATTGGTTAGCTGAAAGAAGACAGAGGGTGGTGGTTGATGGGAAATATTCATCCTGGAGTTCAGTTACTAGTGGGGTACCACAAGGATCTGTTTTGTGGCCACTGCTGTTTGTCATTTTTCTAAGTCACCTGGATGAGGGAGCAGAAGGATGGGTTAGTAAATTTGTGGATGACACTAAGGTCGGTAGAATTGTGGATAGTGCTGAGGGATGTTGCAGGTTCCAGAGGGACATAGATAAGCTGCAGGGCTGGGCTGAGAGGTGGCAAATGGAGTTTAATGTGGAAAAGTTTGAGGTGATTCACTTTAGAAGGAGCAACAGGAATGCAGAATACTAGGGTAACGGTAAGATTCTTGGTAGTGTAGATGAGCAGAGATCTCTGTGCCCAGGAACATAGATCCCTGACAGTTGCCACCCAGATTGATAGGGTTGTTAAGAAGGTATACGGTGTGTTAGCTTTTATTGGGAAAGGGACTGAGTTTTGGAGCCATGAGTCATGTTGCAGCTGTACAAAACTCTGGTGCGGCTGCGCTTGGTAATGTGTACAGTTCTGGTCACCGCGTTATAGGAAGGACGTGGAAGCTTTGGAAAGGGTTCAGAGGAGATTTACCAGGATGTTGCCTGGTATGGAGGGAAGGTCTTATGTGGAAAGGCTGAGGGACTTGAGGCTGTTTTCGTTAGAGAGAAGAAGGTTGAGAAGTGATTTAATAGAGACATATAAGATAATCAGAGGGTTAGATAGGGTGGACAGGGAGAGCCTTTTTCTCGGATGGTGATGGCTAACACAAAAGGACAGGTATAGGACAGATGTCAGAGGGAGTTTCTTTACTCAGAGAGTAGTAGGGGCATGGAACGCACCAACTATTAGTAGACTCACCAACTTTAAGGGCATTTGAATGGTCATTGGATAGACATTTGGATGAAAGTGGAACAGTGTCGGTTCGATGGGCTTCAGATTAGTTCCACAGGTCAGCACAACATCGAGAGCCGAAGGGCCTGGACTGCTCTGGATTGTTCCGTGTTCTATTTCCCTCCCTAAAGTTCATTCGTGAGTTGGATGGAGTTCTCTGGCAATCCATATTGGTTACACCCTTTCAGTAAAGAGGTTAGCCTGGCACTCTGACTATCTCGCCCAGCACCTCCCAGAGAGTTTCATGCCCCACCATCAGTGAACAATCCCTCCTTTCTGATGCAGTTACAAGTCATTAACGTGGCAGGTTATTGATTAGAAGTAAGATAAAAACAATGACTGCAGATGCTGAAAACCAAATACTGGATTAGTGGTGCTGGAAGAGCACAGCAGTTCAGGCAGCATCCAACGAGCAGCGAAATCGACGTTTCGGGCAAAAGCCCCGAAGGGCTTTTGCCCGAAACATTGATTTCGCTGCTTGTTGGATGCTGCCTGAACTGCTGTGCTCTTCCAGCACCACTAATCCAGTATTGATTAGAAGTGACTTACCTTCCCATTAACAAAGTAGCGATCCCAGCGGTAGCTGGACATGACCCGAGTCAGACCATAAGGATGGGCCAACATAAAAGCGACAGCCACTTTGTACAGCCTGCAGAGAATCACCGAGAGACCACACTACAATTATCAGGGAAACAGGAACAACATGAGGCTCTTCTCTCTCCGGCACAGAATATCAAAAATGGATTGGCCATTCGGTTCCTCAAACACATTGGCATTTCCATCAAGTCCTGACTGATTTTCAACATGGTTTTGACTGTTATGGGCACTGTTATTGGGGTAAACTTGACAAATTGCCAATATAGCTTCAAGAAAACAGGGCAGTGATTGTTTATTTTATACACACCGAGAGAAAGCCTCAACCCTGTGAAGGTGTAAAGTTCACTCTGATGGCTTACAGAACATCATGCAGATCCCAACAGACTTACTCCAAATCCCAGACTTCACTGTTCTGAGATGTCACACTAACCTTTGATTTGATTTATTATTGTCACATGTACCTGGGTACAGTGAAAAGCTTTGTTTTGTGTGCAGTACAGACAGATCATATCACACAAAGTGGGTCATAGAACAGAGCGAGGAATGCAATGACCCAGCTGCAGAGATCAACATTAAATTTAAAATTTGAAAGGTCCATTCAGAAGTCTCATGACAGCGAGGAAGAAGTTCTTCTTGAATCTGCTGATACATTGGTTTAAACTTTGGTATCTTCAGCCTGAGGGAAGAGATTATCACCAGGGGGTGGGAGGGGTCTTTGAGGATGTTGGCTGCTTTCCCAAGGCAACAAAAATAATTGATGGAGTCAATGGGATGGGCGGTTGGTTTATGTGAGGGACTGGGCTGTGTGTCAGGGACTGGGCTGTGTGTGAGGGAGTGGGCTGTGTGAGAGGGACTGGGTTGTGTGTGAGGGACTGGGCTGTGTGTGAGGGAGTGGGCTGTGTGTGAGGGAGTGGGCTGTGTGTGAGGGACTGGGCTGTGTGTGAGGGACTGGGCTGTGTGTCAGGGACTGGGCTGTGTGTGAGGGAGTGGGCTGTGTGTGAGGGACTGGGCTGTGTGTGAGGGACTGGGCTGTGTGTGAGGGAGTGGGCTGTGTGTGAGGGAGTGGGCTGTGTGTGAGGGACGGGGCTGTGTGTGAGGGACTGGGCTGTGTGTCAGGGACTGGGCTGTGTGTGAGGGAGTGGGCTGTGTGTGAGGGACTGGGCTGTGTGTGAGGGACTGGGCTGTGTGTGAGGGAGTGGGCTGTGTGTGAGGGACTGGGCTGTGTGTGAGGGAGTGGGCTGTGTGAGAGGGACTGGGTTGTGTGTGAGGGACTGGGCTGTGTGTGAGGGAGTGGGCTGTGTGTGAGGGAGTGGGCTGTGTGTGAGGGACTGGGCTGTGTGTGAGGGAGTGGGCTGTGTGAGAGGGACTGGGTTGTGTGTGAGGGACTGGGCTGTGTGTGAGGGAGTGGGCTGTGTGTGAGGGAGTGGGCTGTGTGTGAGGGACGGGGCTGTGTGTGAGGGACTGGGCTGTGTGTCAGGGACTGGGCTGTGTGTGAGGGAGTGGGCTGTGTGTGAGGGACTGGGCTGTGTGTGAGGGACTGGGCTGTGTGTGAGGGAGTGGGCTGTGTGTGAGGGACTGGGCTGTGTGTGAGGGACTGGGCTGTGTGTGAGGGAGTGGGCTGTGTGTGAGGGAGTGGGCTGTGTGAGAGGGACTGGGTTGTGTGTGAGGGACTGGGCTGTGTGTGAGGGAGTGGGCTGTGTGTGAGGGAGTGGGCTGTGTGTGAGGGACTGGGCTGTGTGTGAGGGACTGGGCTGTGTGTCAGGGACTGGGCTGTGTGTGAGGGAGTGGGCTGTGTGTGAGGGACTGGGCTGTGTGTGAGGGAGTGGGCTGTGTGAGAGGGACTGGGTTGTGTATGAGGGAGTGGGCTGTGTGTGAGGGACTGGGCTGTGTGTGAGGGACTGGGCTGTGTGTCAGGGACTGGGCTGTGTGTCAGGGACTGGGCTGTGTGAGAGGGACTGGGCTGTGTGTGAGGGACTGGGCTGTGTGAGAGGGACTGGGCTGTGTGTGAGGGACTGGGCTGTGTGTGAGGGACTGGGCTGTGTGTCAGGGACTGGGCTGTGTGTGAGGGAGTGGGCTGTGTGAGAGGGACTGGGCTGTGTGTGAGGGACTGGGCTGTGTGTCAGGGACTGGGCTGTGTGTCAGGGACTGGGCTGTGTGAGAGGGACTGGGCTGTGTGTGAGGGACTGGGCTGTGTGTGAGGGACTGGGCTGTGTGTCAGGGACTGGGCTGTGTGAGAGGGACTGGGCTGTGTGTGAGGGACTGGGCTGTGTGTGAGGGACTGGGCTGTGTGAGAGGGACTGGGCTGTGCGTGAGGGACTGGGCTGTTTGTGAGAGGGACTGGGCTGTGTGAGAGGGACTGGGCTGTGTGAGAGGGACTGGGCTGTGTGTGAGGGAGTGGGCTGTGTGTCAGGGAGTGGGCTGTGTGTGAGGGAGTGGGCTGTGTGTGAGGGAGTGGGCTGTGTGTGAGGGACTGGGCTGTGTGTAAGGGACTGGGCTGTGTGTGAGGGAGTGGGCTGTGTGTGAGGGACTGGGCTGTGTGTGAGGGACTGGGCTGTGTGAGAGGGACTGGGCTGTGTGTGAGGGAGTGGGCTGTGTGTGAGGGACTGGGCTGTGTGTCAGGGACTGGGCTGTGTGAGAGGGACTGGGCTGTGTGTGAGGGAGTGGGCTGTGTGTGAGGGACTGGGCTGTGTGTCAGGGACTGGGCTGTGTGTGAGGGACTGGGCTGTGTGTGAGGGACTGGGCTGTGTGTGAGGGAGTGGGCTGTGTGTGAGGGACTGGGCTGTGTGTCAGGGACTGGGCTGTGTGTGAGGGACTGGGCTGTGTGTCAGGGACTGGGCTGTGTGTCAGGGACTGGGCTGTGTGTGAGGGACTGGGCTGTGTGAGAGGGACTGGGCTGTGTGTCAGGGACTGGGCTGTGTGTGAGGGACTGGGCTGTGTGTCAGGGACTGGGCTGTGTGTAAGGGACTGGGCTGTGTGAGAGGGACTGGGCTGTGTGAGAGGGACTGGGCTGTGTGTGAGGGACTGGGCTGTGTGTCAGGGACTCGGCTGTGTGAGAGGGAGTGGGCTGTGTGTGAGGGAGTGGGCTGTGTGTGAGGGAGTGGGCTGTGTGTGAGGGACTGGGCTGTGTGTGAGGGACTGGGCTGTGTGTAAGGGACTGGGCTGTGTGTGAGGGACTGGGCTGTGTGAGAGGGACTGGGCTGTGTGCGTGAGGGACTGGGCTGTTTGTGAGAGGGACTGGGCTGTGTGAGAGGGACTGGGCTGTGTGAGAGGGACTGGGCTGTGTGTGAGGGAGTGGGCTGTGTGTCAGGGAGTGGGCTGTGTGTGAGGGAGTGGGCTGTGTGTGAGGGAGTGGGCTGTGTGTGAGGGACTGGGCTGTGTGTAAGGGACTGGGCTGTGTGTGAGGGAGTGGGCTGTGTGTGAGGGACTGGGCTGTGTGAGAGGGACTGGGCTGTGTGTCAGGGACTGGGCTGTGTGTGAGGGACTGGGCTGTGTGTCAGGGACTGGGCTGTGTGTAAGGGATTGGGCTGTGTGTGAGGGACTGGGCTGTGTGTGAGGGAGTGGGCTGTGTGAGAGGGACTGGGCTGTGTGTGAGGGAGTGGGCTGTGTGAGAGGGACTGGGCTGTGTGTCAGGGACTGGGCTGTGTGAGAGGGACTGGGCTGTGTGTGAGGGACTGGGCTGTGTGTAAGGGATTGGGCTGTGTGTGAGGGACTGGGCTGTGTGTGAGGGACTGGGCTGTGTGTGAGGGACTGGGCTGTGTGTGAGGGACTGGGCTGTGTGTCAGGGACTGGGCTGTGTGTCAGGGAATGGGCTGTGTGTGAGGGACTGGGCTGTGTGTAAGGGATTGGGTTGTGTATGAGGGAGTGGGCTGTGTGTGAGGGACTGGGCTGTGTGTGAGGGACTGGGCTGTGTGTCAGGGACTGGGCTGTGTGAGAGGGACTGGGCTGTGTGAAAGGGACTGGGCTGTGTGAGAGGGACTGGGCTGTGTGAGAGGGACTGGGCTGTGTGTGAGGGACTGGGCTGTGTGTCAGGGAGTGGGCTGTGTGTGAGGGAGTGGGCTGTGTGTGAGGGACTGGGCTGTGTGTCAGGGACTGGGCTGTGTGTGAGGGAGTGGGCTGTGTGTGAGGGACTGGGCTGTGTGTCAGGGACTGGGCTGTGCGTGAGGGACTGGGCTGTGTGTCAGGGACTGGGCTGTGCATGAGGGACTGGGCTGTGTGTGAGGGAGTGGGCTGTGTGTGAGGGACTGGGCTGTGTGTCAGGGACTGGGCTGTGTGTGAGGGACTGGGCTGTGTGTGAGGGAGTGGGGCTGTGTGTGAGGGACTGGGCTGTGTGTGAGGGAGTGGGCTGTGTGTCAGGGACTGGGCTGTGTGTGAGGGAGTGGGCTGTGTGTCAGGGACTGGGCTGTGTGTGAGGGACTGGGCTGTGTGTGAGGGAGTGGGCTGTGTGTCAGGGACTGGGCTGTGTGAGAGGGACTGGGCTGTGTGTGAGGGACTGGGCTGTGTGTGAGGGAGTGGGCTGTGTGTGAGGGAGTGGGCTGTGTGTCAGGGAGTGGGCTGTGTGTCAGGGACTGGGCTGTGTGTGAGGGAGTGGGCTGTGTGTGAGGGACTGGGCTGTGTGTCAGGGACTGGGCTGTGTGAGAGGGACTGGGCTGTGTGTGAGGGACTGGGCTGTGTGTGAGGGAGTGGGCTGTGTGTCAGGGACTGGGCTGTGTGTGAGGGACTGGGCTGTGTGTGAGGGACTGGGCTGTGTGTCAGGGACTGGGCTGTGTGTCAGGGACTGGGCTGTGTGTGAGGGAGTGGGCTGTGTGTCAGGGACTGGGCTGTGTGTCAGGGACTGGGCTGTGTGTGAGGGACTGGGCTGTGTGTGAGGGACTGGGCTGTGTGTGAGGGACTGGGCTGTGTGTGAGGGACTGGGCTGTGTGTGAGGGACTGGGCTGTGTGTCAGGGACTGGGCTGTGTGTGAGGGAGTGGGCTGTGTGTCAGGGACTGGGCTGTGTGTGACGGACTGGGCTGTGTGTGAGGGACTGGGCTGTGTGTCAGGGATTGGGCTGTGTTAACAACTCTCTGTAGTTTCTTACAGTCCTGGGCAGAGCAGTTACCATACCAAGCCGAGATGCACCCGGACAGAATGTTTTCTATGGGGCATATATATAAATTAGTCAGAGTCTTCATGGATATGTCAAATTTCCTTAAGTTTATAAGCACCGTCTGTTCATTCACCCAAGGCCTGCTCTATCTCATAGATGCTTCAGCTCCTATACTATTTGCTGTCATCTGTGGTCCCCATACACTTTTCCAATATGATTGAAAATTTAACCCTTGACTAACTGAAACTGATGCAACCCCTTCCTATATGAACCCCATATCCCTGGGCCCCCTTCATGTCCAAAATCCTATTGACCACTGTCTTGAATTTGAAAAAAATAAACTTCATTTTCTCCAGTAAGAGGCCAGGTTCACAGACTCTCACATTTTAAACAATATCCAGCTTTATGATGAAAAGGAAAAATTTGTAACCTCCACGTGATGTTGCAAGTGCCATGTTTCCACCTTGAGAGTATGGAAACTGCTTGGTTACTCCATGGACAATCCTGAACTCATTCAAACAAAATTCACCCAAACAACACGAGACCTGATCTTGAGAAATAACTTCATGCATGACGCCTTATCATATCCTTTTTGAAAATTCAAATACACTACATTTACTTGTTCCCTTGTATCTGCCCTGCTAGTTACAAACTTAGGAATCTCTCATTGATTTCTCAAATACAATTTCCCATTCATAAATCCATGTTGCTTCTACTTAATACTATGATGATGTTCCAACCATCTTTTTCACACATTCCAGAGAATAGATTACATTATTTTCTCTCTGACTGATGTTAGGCTAATGCAGTGGGTAACTTACTTCTTGACTCCCCAAATCCAGTGCCCCACTTACAAGGGACAAGTCAGGAGTGGGATGGAATACTCCCCACTTACCTGGATGGGGGCAGCTCCAACAACACTCAAGAAGTTTGACACTATTTTATCGGAAATGAAAGGTTTCAGAAAAGATTTATAAGGATGTTGCCAGGGTTGGAGGATTTGAGCTACAGGGAGAGGCTGAACAGGCTGGGGCTGTTTTCCCTGGAGCGTCGGAGGCTGAGGGGTGACCTTATAGAGGTTTACAAAATTATGAGGGGCATGGATAGAGTAAATAGACAAAATCTTTTCCCTGGGGTCGGGGAGTCCAGAACTAAAGGGCATAGGTTAAGGGTGAGAGGGGAAAGATATAAAAGAGACCTAAGGGGCAACGTTTTTCACACAGAGGATGGTACGTGTATGGAATGAGCTGCCAGAGGATGTGGTGGAGGCTGGTACAATTGCAACATTTAAGAGGCATTTGGATGGGTATATGAATAGGAAGGGTTTGGAGGGATATGGGCCGAGTGCTGGCAGATGGGACTAGGTTGGGTTGGGATATCTGGTCGGCATGGACGGGTTGGACCGAAGGGTCTGTTTCCGTGCTGTACATGGACTGCAGTGGTTCAAGAAGGCAGCTCACCCCCACCTTCTGGGTTAAAATCCTGGTGCTCACTCCGTAAGAGAACTGTTGGTGCAGCTGCACAATATAAACCATCAAGGACTCAGGAAGGTGGAGCAGCAGCAGCCCCTAGTCAGGACAGGTCGGGATGGGTCATAAATGCAACACCAACATCACTATGAACGAATGAATAACAATAAAGTGGCCCATTGTTCCACATTTTCACTCTTGCTCCTTTCTGAAACTGCAATGTCATTGTTAATTCCTGCTAATTCCTGGAAAATGCTCCAGACTCTAAAGAGTGAAAGGAATTAACAGGCTCGGACAGGGGTCACCAGGTTCAGTGGATTTGACAGCAGTGAGCTATTATTTTCTCCACTATGTTTAAATGAAGTTTATTTTTAAAGACAAGGCTGAGAGGAACTCAACGTGAAGTCTTTCGGAAGGGCTTGGTGAGACTGCATATTGTCAGACTGAATGGACTCTTGCTGCACAGCACCATGTGATGACATTTCGATGGTAAAGACAGTGAGTGGTGAGGTTTGCAGGAGCACAGCACAGTAACTGGGTGATTACCTGGAGTCCCAGAAGGTGAGAATGGACGCCCCACCAGCTCCTTGTCCTCGCTGGGTGTCATGGTTATCAACAAAGACCAAGGCCCGGTCATTGGGCATGAAGGCCCAGCCTTCACCCCAGTTCCTGCAAAGAATGTGTTCACCAGAGTTAGCCCCAAATACAACAACTGATGGGAAAGTGAGGTTCATACGTTTGAAGGTGTCCCTCACAGAATAGAAAGTGTTCACAGCCAATCACATACAGTTTCAAGTCCCACGTTCCCGTTGAAGGTTTAGGTCGTGCACTGATCAGGTGAAGGACAAGAAAGCAAAATTCAAGGAATAACAAAAACTTGTACCTCAGGAGGGAAGCTGTTCAGGAGATTGCAAGGCAACAATGACTTGCCGAGGGATTGCATTGGAGAAAGCAAAGGGGAGCGAAAGGATCCTGAACTCTCAGGGAATGAGAAAACCTCACCACGCTGAATCTGGTTTTGGTTGTGAGGAATGGGTCCCAGAATTCCAATAACTGTCATTAACGCCATGTACACAGGAACCACAGAAGGCCCCACCCCCCATCACCAAACCATCATCTCCCAGACCATACAGAACCTCATCACCTCAGGAGATCTCCCACCCACAGCTTCCAACCTCATAGTCCGGGAACCCTGCACTGCCCGGTTCTACCTCCTTCCCAAGATCCACAAGCCTGACCACCCTGGCCGACCCATTGTCTCAGCATGCTCCTGCCCCACTGAACTCATCTCTACCTACCTCGACACTGTCCTATCCCCCCAGTCCAGGAACTCCCCACATACGTTCGAGACACCACCCACGCCCTCCACCTCCTCCAAGACTTCCGTTTCCCCGGCCCCCAACGCCTCATCTTCACCATGGATATCCAATCCCTCTACACCTCCATCCGCCATGACCAGGGCCTCCAAGCCCTCCATTTTTTCCTCTCCAGACGTCCCCAACCGTACCCTTCCACTGACACTCTCATTCGTTTAGCCGAACTGGTCCTCACCCTTAGCAATTTCTCCTTTGAATCCTCCCACTTCCTCCAGACCAAAGGGGTAGCCATGGGCACACGTATGGGCCCCAGCTATGCCTGTCTCTTTGTTGGCTACGTAGAGCAGTCGATCTTCCGTAATTACACCGGCACCACTCCCCACCTCTTCCTCCGCTACATTGATGACTGCATTGGCGCCACCTCGTGCTCCCGCGAGGAGGTTGAGCAATTCATCAACTTCACCAACACATTCCACCCTGACCTTAAATTTACCTGGACCATCTCTGACACCTCCCTCCCCTTCCTGGACCTCTCCATCTCCATTAGTGACGACCGACTTGACACTGACATTTTTTACAAACCCACCAACTCCCACAGCTACCTGGATTACACCTCTTCCCACCCTACCTCTTGCAAAAATGCCATCCCGTATTCCCAATTTCTCCGCCTCCGCCGGATCTGCTCCCAGGAGGACCAGTTCCACCACAGAACACACCAGATGGCCTCCTTCTTTAGAGACCGCAATTTCCCTTCCCACGTGGTTAAAGATGCCCTCCAACGCATCTCATCCACATCCCGCACCTCCGCCCTCAGACCCCACCCCTCCAACCGTAACAAGGACAGAACGCCCCTGGTGCTCACCTTCCACCCTACAAACCTTCGCATAAACTAAATCATCCGCCGACATTTCCGCCACCTCCAAAAAGACCCCACCACCAGGGACATATTTCCCTCCCCACCCCTTTCTGCCTTCCGCAAAGACTGTTCCCTCCGTGACTACCTGGTCAGGTCCACGCCCCCCTACAACCCACCCTCCCATCCTGACACCTTCCCCTGCCACCGCAGGAACTGTAAAACCTGTGCCCACACCTCCTCCCTCACCTCTATCCAAGGCCCTAAAGGAGCCTTCCACATCCATCAAAGTTTTACTTGCACATCCACCAATATCATTTATTGAATCCGTTGCTCCCGATGTGGTCTCCTCTACATTGGGGAGACTGGGCGCCTCCTAGCAGAGCGCTTTAGGGAACATCTCCGAGACACCCGCACCAATCAACCAAACCGCCCTGTGGCCCAACATTTCAACTCCCCCTCCCACTCTGCCAAGGACCTGGAGGTCCTGGGCCTCCTTCACCGCCGCTCCCTCACCACCAGACGCCTGGAGGAAGAACGCCTCATCTTCCGCCTCGGAACACTTCAACCCCAGGGCATCAATGTGGACTTCAACAGTTTCCTCATTTCCCCTTTCCCCACCTCACCCTAGTTCTAAACTTCCAGCTCAGTAACTGTCCCCTTGACTTGTCCGGACTTGTCCTACCTGCCTATCTCCTTTTCCACCTATCCACTCCACCCTCTCCTCCTTGACCTATCACCTTCATCTCCTCCCCCACTCACCCATTGTACTCTATGCTACTCTCTCCCCACCCCCACCCTCCTCTAGTTTATCTCTCCACGCTTCAGGCTCACTGCCTTTATTCCTGATGAAGGGCTTTTGCCCGAAACGTCGATTTTCCTGCTCCTCAGATGCTGCCTGAACTGCTGTGCTCTTCCAGCACCACTAATCCACAATCTGGTTTCCAGCATCTGCAGTCATTGTTTTAACCGAATGATTATTTTAAGTTGGTTCCGAGGGTAGCTCCCAGCACAGACACAATTGTTCAGCAAGAACTGTCCAACACAGGATTACACTTAACAGACAGCAACAATTGAACAATAATGTGCATAAATTCCACGCTCATATGATTCCCAGAACATTTGCTGTAAGATCTGACGACTGCAGATCAAACAGAAAAAGATTTACTTCACAATAGGCAGAGGATGAAATGTTTACAAAAGCCGCACTGTCAGAGGGTCAGTGCTGAGGGAGTGCCGCACTGTCAGAGGGTCGGTGCTGAGGGAGTGCCGCACTGTGGGTGGGTCAGTGCTGAGGGAGTGCCGCACTGTCAGAGGGTCGGTGCTGAGGGAGTGCCGCACTGTCAGAGGGTCGGTGCTGAGGGAGTGCCGCACTGTAAGAGGGTCAGTGCTGAGGGAGTGCTTCACTGTAAGAGGGTCAGTGCTGAGGGAGTGCTTCACTGTCAGAGGGTCGGTGCTGAGGGAGTGCCGCATTGTGGGTGGGTCAGTGCTGAGGGAGTGCCGCACTGTCGGAGGGTTAATGCTGAGGGAGTGTTGCACTGTCGGAGGGTCAATACTGGAGGAGTGCCGCACTGTCAGAGGGTCAGTGCTGAGGGAGTGCCGCACTGTCGGAGCCTCACGCCTGAGGGAGTGCCGCACTGTCAGAGGGTCAGTGCTGAGGGAGTGCCGCACTTTCAGAGGGTCAGTGCTGAGGGAGTGCCGCACTTTCAGAGGGTCAGTGCTGAGGGAGTACTGCACTGTTGGAGGGTTAGTGCTGAGGAAGTGCTGCACTGTCGGAGGGTCAATACTGGAAAGTGCCGCAATGTCGGAGGGTCAATACAGAGGGAGTGCCGCACTGTCAGAGGGTCAGTGCTGACGGAGGGTCGCACTGTCAGAGGGTCAGTGCTGAGGGAGTGCCGCACTGTCAGAGGGTCAATACAGAGGGAGTGCCGCACTGTCAGAGGGTCAGTTCTTAGGGAGTGCCGCACTGTCGGAGGGTCAGTGCTGAGGGAGTGCCGCACTTTCGGAGGGTCAGTGCTAAGGGAGTGCTGCATTGTCGGAGGGTCAGTGCTGAGGGAGTGCCGCACTTTCGGAGGGTCAGTACTGAGGGAGTGCTGCACTGTCAGAGGATCGGTGCTGAGGGAGAGCCGCAATGTCAGAGGGTCAGTGCTGAGGGAGTGGGTACTGTTGGAGGGTCAGTGCTGAGGGAGTGCTGCACTGTCAGAGGGTCAGTGCTGAGGGAGTGCCGCAATGTCAGAGGATCGGTGCTGAGGGAGAGCCGCAATGTCAGAGGGTCAGTGCTGAGGGAGTGGGCACTGTCGGAGGGTCAGTGCTAAGGGAGTGCTGCATTGTCGGAGGGTCAGTGCTGAGGGAGTGCCGCACTGGCAGAGGGTCAGTACTGAGGGAGTGGTGCACTGACGGAGGGTCAGTACTGAGGGAGTGCTGCACTGTCGGAGGGTCAGTGCTGAGGGAGTGCCACACTGTCGGGGGGTCAGTGCTGAGGGAGTGCTGCACTGTTGGAGGGTCAGTGCTGAGGGAGTGCCGCACTGTCAGAGGGTCAGTGCTGAGGGAGTGCCGCAATGTCAGAGGATCGGTGCTGAGGGAGAGCCGCAATGTCAGAGGGTCAGTGCTGAGGGAGTGGGCACTGTCGGAGGGTCAGTGCTAAGGGAGTGCCACATTGTCAGAGGGTCAGTGCTGGGGGAGTGCTGCACTGTCGGAGGGTCAGTGCTGAGGGAGTGCCGCACTGTCAGAGGGTCAGTGCTGAGGGAGTGGGCACTGTGGGTGGGTCAGTGCTGAGGGAGTGCCGCACTGTCAGAGGGTCAGTGATGAGGGAGTGCCGCACTGTCAGAGGGTCAGTACTGAGGGAGTGCCGCACTGTTGGAGGGTCAGTGCTGATGGAGTGCCGCACTGTCGGAGGGTCAGTACTGAGGAAGTGCCACACTGTCGGAGGGTTAGTACTGATGGAGTGCCGCACTGTCAGAGGGTCAGTGCTGAGGGAGTGCCGCACTGTCGGAGCGTCACGCCTGAGGGAGTGCCGCACTGTCGGAGTGTCAGTACTGAGGGAGTGCCGCACTGTCCGAGGGTCAGTGCTGAGGGAGTGCTGCACTGTCAGAGGGTCAGTACTGAGGGAGTGCCGCACTGTTGGAGGGTCAGTGCTGATGGAGTGCCGCACTGTCGGAGGGTCAGTACTGAGGAAGTGCCACACTGTTGGAGGGTTAGTGCTGAGGGAGTGCTGCACTGTCGGAGGGTCAATACTGGAGGAGTGCCGCACTGTCAGAGGGTCAGTGCTGAGGGAGTGCCGCACTGTCAGAGGGTCAGTGCTGAGGGAGTGCTGCACTGTCGGAGGGTCAACACTGGAGGAGTGCCGCAATGTCGGAGGGTCAATACTGAGGGAGTGCCGCACTGTCAGAGGGTCAGTGCTGAGGGAGGGCCGCACTGTCAGAGGGTCAGTGCTGAGGGAGTGCCGCACTGTCAGAGGGTCAGTACTGAGGGAGTGCTGCACTGTTGGAGGGTTAGTGCTGAGGAAGTGCTGCACTGTCGGAGGGTCAATACTGGAGGAGTGCCGCAATGTCGGAGGGTCAATACAGAGGGAGTGCCGCACTGTCAGAGGGTCAGTGCTGAGGGAGTGGGCACTGTCGGAGGGTCAGTGCTAAGGGAGTGCTGCATTGTCGGAGGGTCAGTGCTGAGGGAGTGGGCACTGTGGGTGGGTCAGTGCTGAGGGAGTGCCGCACTGTCGGAGGGTCAGTGGTGAGGGAGTGCTGCACTGTCGGAGTGTCAGTACTGAGGGAGTGCCGCACTGTCAGAGGGTCAGTACTGAGGGAGGGCTGCACTGTCGGAGGGTTAGTGCTGAGGGAGTGCCACACTGTCGGAGGGTTAGTACTGATGGAGTGCCGCACTGTCAGAGGGTCAGTCCTGAGGGAGTGCCGCACTGTCAGAGGGTCAGTGCTGAGGGAGTGCCGCACTGTCGGAGCGTCACGCCTGAGGGAGTGCCGCACTGTCGGAGTGTCAGTACTGATGGAGTGCCGCACTGTCCGAGGGTCAGTGCTGAGGGAGTGCTGCACTGTCAGAGGGTCAGTACTGAGGGAGTGCCGCACTGTTGGAGGGTCAGTGCTGATGGAGTGCCGCACTGTCGGAGGGTCAGTCCTGAGGAAGTGCCACACTGTCGGAGGGTTAGTGCTGAGGGAGTGTTGCACTGTCGGAGGGTCAATACTGGAGGAGTGCCGCACTGTCAGAGGGTCAGTGCTGAGGGAGTGCCGCACTGTCAGAGGGTCAGTGCTGAGGGAGTGCGGCACTGTCGGAGGGTCAACACTGGAGGAGTGCCGCAATGTCGGAGGGTCAATACAGAGGGAGTGCCGCACTGTCAGAGGGTCAGTGCTGGGGGAGTGCTGCACTGTCGGAGGGTCAGTGCTGAGGGAGTGCCGCACTGTCCGAGGGTCAGTGCTGAGGGAGTGGGCACTGTGGGTGGGTCAGTGCTGAGGGAGTGCCGCACTGTCAGAGGGTCAGTACTGAGGGAGTGCCGCACGGTTGGAGGGTCAGTACTGAGGGAGTGCCGCACTGTCGGAGGGTTAGTGCTGAGGGAGTGCCACACTGTCGGAGGGTTAGTACTGATGGAGTGCCGCACTGTCAGAGGGTCAGTACTGAGGGAGGGCTGCACTGTCGGAGGGTTAGTGCTGAGGGAGTGCCACACTGTCGGAGGGTTAGTACTGATGGAGTGCCGCACTGTCAGAGGGTCAGTCCTGAGGGAGTGCCGCACTGTCAGAGGGTCAGTGCTGAGGGAGTGCCGCACTGTCGGAGCGTCACGCCTGAGGGAGTGCCGCACTGTCGGAGTGTCAGTACTGATGGAGTGCCGCACTGTCCGAGGGTCAGTGCTGAGGGAGTGCTGCACTGTCAGAGGGTCAGTACTGAGGGAGTGCCGCACTGTTGGAGGGTCAGTGCTGATGGAGTGCCGCACTGTCGGAGGGTCAGTCCTGAGGAAGTGCCACACTGTCGGAGGGTTAGTGCTGAGGGAGTGTTGCACTGTCGGAGGGTCAATACTGGAGGAGTGCCGCACTGTCAGAGGGTCAGTGCTGAGGGAGTGCCGCACTGTCAGAGGGTCAGTGCTGAGGGAGTGCGGCACTGTCGGAGGGTCAACACTGGAGGAGTGCCGCAATGTCGGAGGGTCAATACAGAGGGAGTGCCGCACTGTCAGAGGGTCAGTGCTGGGGGAGTGCTGCACTGTCGGAGGGTCAGTGCTGAGGGAGTGCCGCACTGTCCGAGGGTCAGTGCTGAGGGAGTGGGCACTGTGGGTGGGTCAGTGCTGAGGGAGTGCCGCACTGTCAGAGGGTCAGTACTGAGGGAGTGCCGCACGGTTGGAGGGTCAGTACTGAGGGAGTGCCGCACTGTCCGAGGGTCAGTGCTGAGGGAGTGGGCACTGTGGGTGGGTCAGTGCTGAGGGAGTGCCGCACTGTCAGAGGGTCAGTACTGAGGGAGTGCCGCACTGTTGGAGGGTCAGTGCTGAGGCAGTGTGAAAGTCTGCCCCTACCTTAAGTACGCCATCTTTTCCCCATTCCAACGGCGGACCACCGTGCCCAGTTTGGCTCCATACTTGAATTCCGTCACTCGGCCCAACCCGAAATACTGCGAGGATTTCACTGGCTCCCCTCCCAGATCGATCACCTGGGAAATGTAGGGGGAGATGGTGAGCGTGGATCTGGGGACTGGGGTAGCGGGGGTGGGTGGTGGGTGTCGGGGTGGGGGGGGGGCTGTTAGGGGCGGGAGCAGGCCGAGGGACCCACCTCCTGGTAGATGAATGGTTTGGAGCCGCTGCTGAACCAGCGAGTGTTGAGGGTGTTGAGCTTCTGGAAGATTGCCCCCATGTCTCCAGGCCACATGTGCTTCGCAGCGTCCACACGGAATCCGGCCACGCCCAGCTCAATCAGGTGGTTCAGGTACTCTGCAATCTTGCCTCTCACATAGTCCTTCTGCAAGGCCAGGTCCAGGAGACTCACCAGCCTGCAGTCCCGTACCTGGGGCAGAACATCCTCACTTCAATTCTCAACGTTATCCCAAAGAAAACAAGCTGCATTTCCCCAAAGGCCATGAGTTCCTTGCAAAGATTTCACAGAAACGTTACCAGACATGGACCTACCAATCAGGATGGGGGACAAAAATATTGAAGAACTGCTGATCCTGGACATCAGAAAAAAAAGCACCAGCAATTGCTGGAGAAACTCAGCAGGTCTGGCAGAGAGCAGAGTTAACATTTCGAGTTCAGGGACCTTCAGAACTGACTGTAGTTGGGAAATGATTGGAAAATATGCTGGATCTGGGGAGTGGGGGTGGGGATGGAGTCCCAAGAGACAGGACAACAGCTACACAGTCAAAGGAATGGGGAAGGGTGAGTGTGGGAGTAGGAGCAGAGGACACTGGGTTGTTTCTGATAATAGCACATGTGAGGACAAGCCTGGTGTGTGGGGATTAGGGTAAGGACATGGCTTTGGATAACAGGCTGGAGGGAGTTACAGAGATAGAGAGGGGGTGTAGGGGCTGGAGGGGATTACAGAGATAGGGAGGGGGTGTAGGGGCTGGAGGGGGTTACAGAGATAGGGAGGGGGTGTAGGGGCTGGAGGGAGTTACAGAGATAGGGAGGGGGTGTAGGGGCTGGAGGGAGTTACAGAGATAGGGAGGGGGTGTAGGGGCTGGAGGGGGTTACAGAGATAGGGAGGGGTGTAGGGGCTGGAGGGGGTTACAGAGATAGGGAGGAGTGTAGGGGCTGGAGGGGATTACAGAGATAGGGAGGGGGTGTAGGGGCTGGAGGGGGTTACAGAGATAGGGAGGGGGTGTAGGGGCTGGAGGGGGTTACAGAGATAGGGAGGGGGTGTAGGGGCTGGAGGGGGTTACAGAGATAGGGAGGAGTGTAGGGGCTGGAGGGGATTACAGAGATAGGGAGGGGGTGTAGGGGCTGGAGGGGGTTACAGAGATAGGGAGGGGGTGTAGGGGCTGGAGGGGGTTACAGAGATAGGGAGGAGTGTAGGGGCTGGAGGGGATTACAGAGATAGGGAGGGGTGTAGGGGTTGGAGGAAGTTATAGAGATAGGGAGGGGTATAGGGACTGGAGGGGGTTATAGAGATAGGGAGGGGGTGTAGGGGCTGGAGGGGATTACAGAGATAGGGAGGGGTGTAGGGGCTGGAGGGGATTACAGAGATAGGGAGGGCGGTAGGGGCTGGAGGGGGTTACAGAGATAGGGAGGGGTATAGGGGTTGGAGGGGGTTACAGAGATAGGGATGAGGTGTAGGGGCTGGAGGGGGTTACAGAGATAGGGAGGGGGAGTAGGGGCTGGAGGGGGTTACGGAGATAGGGAGGGGGTGTAGGGGCGGGAGGGCTTACAGAGATAAGGAGGGGGTGTAGGAGCTGGAGGGGGTTACAGAGATAGGGAGGGGGTGTAGGGGCTGGAGGGGGTTACAGAGATAGGGAGGGGGTGTAGGGGCTGGAGGGGGTTACAGAGATAGGGAGGGGGTGTAGGGGCTGGAGGGGGTTACAGAGATAGGGAGGGGTGTAGGGGCTGGAGGGGATTACAGAGATAGGGAGGGCGGTAGGGGCTGGAGGGGGTTACAGAGATAGGGAGGGATGTAGGGGTTGGAGTGAGTTATAGAGATAGGGAGGGGGTGTAGGGGTTGGAGGGGGTTACAGAGATAGGGAGGGGGTGTAGGGGCTGGAGGACGTTACAGAGATAGGGAGGGGGTGTAGGGGCTGGAGGGGGTTACAGAGATAGGGAGGGGGTGTAGGGGCTGGAGGGGGTTACAGAGATAGGGAGGGGGTGTGGGGGCTGGAGTGGGTTACAGAGATAGGGAGGGGGTGTAGGGGCTGGAGGGGGTTACAGAGATAGGGAGAGGGTGTAGGGGCTGGAGTGGGTTACAGAGATAGGGAGGGGGTGTAGGGGCTGGAGGAGGTGACAGAGAGAGGGAGGGGATATCGGGGCTGGAGGGGATTACAGAGATAGGGAGGGCGGTAGGGGCTGGAGGGGGTCACAGAGATAGGGAGAGGGTGTAGGGGCTGGAGTGGGTTACAGAGATAGGGAGGGGGTGTAGGGGCTGGAGGGAGTTACAGAGATAGGGAGGGGTGTAGGGACTGGAGGGGGTTACAGAGATAGGGAGGGGATATCGGGGCTTGAGGAGGTAACAGAGATATGGAGGGGTATAGGTGCTGGAGGGTGCTACAGAGATAGGGAAGGGGTGTAGGGGCTGGAGGGGGTTACAGAGATAGGGAGGGGGTGTAGGGGCTGGAGGGAGTTACAGAGATAGGGAGGGGTGTAGGGACTGGAGGGGGTTACAGAGATAGGGAGGGGATATCGGGGCTTGAGGAGGTAACAGAGATATGGAGGGGTATAGGTGCTGGAGGGTGCTACAGAGATAGGGAAGGGGTGTAGGGGCTGGAGGGGGTTACAGAGATAGGGAAGGGTATAGGGGATGGAGGGGGTCACAGAGATACGGAGGGGTGTAGGGGCTGGGGGGTGCTACAGAGATAGGGAGGAGTGTAGGGGCTGGAGGAGGTGACAGAGATAGGGAGGGGATGTAGGGACTGGAGGGGGTTACAGAGATAGGGAGGGTGTGTCGGGGTTTACAGAGATAGGGAGGGGTGTAGGGACTGGAGGGGGTTACAGAGATAGGGACGGGGTACAGAGGCTGGAGGAGGTAACAGAGATAGGGAAGGGGTGTAGTGGGTTACAGAGATAGGGAGGGGGTATGGGGGCTGGAGGAGGTAACAGAGGTAGGGAGGAGGTATAGGGGCTGGAGGAGGTAACAGAGATAGGGAGGGGGAGTAGGGGCTGGGGGAGGTTACAGAGATAGAGAGGGGTGTAGAGGCTGCAAGAGGTGACAGAGATAGGGAGGGGATGTAGGGACTGGAGGGGGGTACAGAGATAGGGACGGGGTACAGAGGCTGGAGGAGGTAACAGAGATAGGGAGGGGGTGTAGTGGGTTACAGAGATAGGGAGGGGGTATGGAGGCTGGAGGAGGTAACAGAGATAGGGAGGAGGTGTAGGGGCTGGGGGAGGTTACAGTGATAGAGAGGGGTGTAGAGTGCAAGAGGTGACAGAGATAGGGAGGGGATGTAGGGGCTGGAGGGGGTTACAGAGATAGGGAGGGGGTGTAGGGGCTGGGGGGGGTTACAGAGATAGGGAGGGGGTGTAGGGGCTGGAGGGGGTTACAGAGAGAGGGAGGGGATGTAGGGGCTGGAGGGGGTTACAGAGAGAGGGAGGGGCTGTAGGGACTGGAGGGGGTTACAGAGATAGGGAGGGTGTGTCGGGGTTTACAGAGATAGGGAGGGGTGTAGGGACTGGAGGGGGTTACAGAGATAGGGACGGGGTACAGAGGCTGGAGGAGGTAACAGAGATAGGGAAGGGGTGTAGTGGGTTACAGAGATAGGGAGGGGGTATGGGGGCTGGAGGAGGTAACAGAGGTAGGGAGGAGGTATAGGGGCTGGAGGAGGTAACAGAGATAGGGAGGGGGAGTAGGGGCTGGGGGAGGTTACAGAGATAGAGAGGGGTGTAGAGGCTGCAAGAGGTGACAGAGATAGGGAGGGGATGTAGGGACTGGAGGGGGGTACAGAGATAGGGACGGGGTACAGAGGCTGGAGGAGGTAACAGAGATAGGGAGGGGGTGTAGTGGGTTACAGAGATAGGGAGGGGGTATGGAGGCTGGAGGAGGTAACAGAGATAGGGAGGAGGTGTAGGGGCTGGGGGAGGTTACAGTGATAGAGAGGGGTGTAGAGTGCAAGAGGTGACAGAGATAGGGAGGGGATGTAGGGGCTGGAGGGGGTTACAGAGATAGGGAGGGGGTGTAGGGGCTGGGGGGGGTTACAGAGATAGGGAGGGGGTGTAGGGGCTGGAGGGGGTTACAGAGAGAGGGAGGGGATGTAGGGGCTGGAGGGGGTTACAGAGAGAGGGAGGGGCTGTAGGGGCTGGAGGGGGTTACAGAGATAGGGAGGGGATGTAGGGGCTGGAGGGGGTTACAGAGATAGGGAGGGGGTGTAGGGGCTGGAGGAGGTGACAGAGATAGGGAGGGGGTGTAGGGGCTGGAGGAGGGACAGAGATAGGGAGGGGTGTAGGGGCTGGAGGGGGTTACAGAGATAGGGAGGGGGTGTAGGGGCTGGAGGAGGGACAGAGATAGGGAGGGGGTGTAGGGGCTGGAGGGGGTTACAGAGATAGGGAGGGGTTTAATGCTGGTGGAAATTTCAAGTTCAGGTTGTGTCAGAGCCCGAATGTGACTGATGTTTTCCACTGAATGCCCAGTATTATTCTATCACCTGGTGGTGGGGTCCGTTTGGAGGTGGCGGAAATGGCGACGGATGATACGATGTACATGGAGGTTGGTGGGGTGGTAGGTGAGGACCAGTGGGGTTCTGTCCTGGTGGCGATTGGAGGCGATTGGGCTATCCTTCCATATCCGCCACAAATTCACCTGCACCTCCACACACATCATTTACTGCATCCTCTGCACCCGATGTGGCCTCCTCTATATTGGGGAGACAGGCCGCCTACTTGCGGAACGTTTCAGAGAACACCTTTGGGACACCCGGACCAACCAACCCAACCGCCCCGTGGCTCAACACCTCAACTCCCCCTCCCACTCCACCAAGGACATGCAGGTCCTTGGACTCCTCCATCGTCAGACCATAGCCACATGACAGTTGGAGGAAGAGCGCCTCATCTTCCGCCTGGGAACCCTCCAACCACAAGAGATGAACTCAGATTTCTCCAGTTTCCTCATTTCCCCTCCCCCCACCTTGTCTCAGTCAAATCCCTCGAACTCAGCACCACCTTCCTAACCTGTAATCTTCTTCCTGACCTCTCCGCCCCCACCCCCACTCCGGCCTATCACCCTCACCTTAACCTCCCTCCACCTATCGCATTTCCATCGCCCCTCCCCCAAGTCCCTCCTCCCTACCTTTTATCTTAGCCTGCTGGACACACTTTCCTCATTCCTGAAGAAGGGCTTATGCCCGAAACGTCGATTCTCCTGCTCCTTGGATGCTGCCTGACCTGCTGCGCTTTTCCAGCAACACATTTTCAGCTCTGATCTCCAGCATCTGCAGTCCTCACTTTCTCCCAGGGGAGTCTGCTGGCCTGGGCTGACATCTATTAGTGTATCATGGTGAGGGATGCAGTTATTGTGGAGTCGCCCCTTACCTGGTCAATGTCATTGTAGTTTTCAATGTTGCCACTTGCAGATTTACACTTGCCATCATTAAAATCCAAGGACGAGTAAGGAACTGCGGGAAAACTTTCTGCTCCTGCATCAAAGTATGACTTACAGGAAGAATGTGTGCCAGAGCCACCTCCTGCTCCACACATGTGGTTAATCACAGCATCTGCATAGATTCGAACCTAAAAGGATTTATTGAAGAGAAAGAGGTGATGGAATTCTGCAGGACCGATGGTCAGCTCAGTTTGTGGACACATCCCTCACAGTCAGCTCACTTCTCACTTTGACGTGTACTGAGTGTTGGAATGAAAGAAACGGAGTCAGTTTGTGCTCAGCCATCTCTCAGTGTCAACAGGAAGAGGGTGAGCCATGTCTCTGGATGGACCCCCGAATGGTTGGGAAGGCAACTGGTGAGTCTAGGTCAGAGTGGTGCTGGAAAAGCACAGCAGTTCAGGCAGCATCTGAGGAGCAGGAAAATCGACGTTTCAGGCAAAAGCCCTTCATCAGGAATTCTCAGGTTCCTGCCCGAAACGTCGATTTTCCTGCTCCTCGGATGCTGCCTGACCTGCTGTGCTTTTCCAGCATCACTCTGATCTAGACTCCGATCTCCAGCATCTGCAGTCCTCACTTTTGCCTCAGCAACTGGGTGAAGACTAACACAAGGAGTCTGCAGAGGGAGATAGAGAGAAGACCGAGTATAATGTGGGAAAATGTGGAGCTATTACCTTTGACAGGAAGAATAGAGAAGTTGAATATTATTTAAATGGAGAGAAACTGCAGAAAGCTGCGGAACAGCGGGATTTGGGAATCCTCATCTGTGAATCCAAGCTTCGCTGGTCATAGAGAACGCAAATGGAATATCAGCCTTTGTTTCCAAGGGAACGGAGTGGGCAGGTAGGAGCCCCTTCTCCAACTATCCAAGGCCAGGTGATAGCTCCTTCTCTTGAAGATGTGACCAGTTCCGGTCTCCTGATCTGAGGATCCATGTGCTGACATTGCAGGCTGTCCAGTCAGCTGACACTGAAGCTGGTCTGGGAGGGAGCTGTCTGATGGGGAGGGGTTGAGTCAGTTGGGCCTGCACTCATTGGAGTTCAGAAGAATGAGAGGCAAACTTATTGAAATGAAGACGATTCTTCAGGGGACTTGACAGGGTCAGTGTGGAGAGGGCGTTTCTCCTGTGGGAGACTCTAGGACAAGGGCATTTCACCTCACGATGAGGGGGTCACCCAATTAACACAGAAATGAGGAATAATGTCTTCCCTCAGAGAGGGCAGTGAATCCATGGAGTACTTTACAGCAGAGGGCTGTCAAGGCTGGGACATTAACCATATTCAAGGCAGAGAGAGAGAGAGAGATGTTTAATCAGGAAGAGAATCAGGGTTATGGGGAAAAGGCAGGAAAGTGGAGTTGAGGATTATCAGGTCAGCCATGATCTCACTGAATGGCAGAGCAGGCTCGATGGGCTGAGTGGCCTACTCTGCCCATAGACCTGATGGTCTGATGGTCTTTCTCCCTCTGGTCAGCTCTAGCTGACTCCAGGAGACTCCGTGTTGTTGTTACCCAGTTTCAGCTGGTTCACCCAGGCTCCTCATGGGGCAGCAACCTGATAAATACCCAACATGCACACAAGTCAGAACACACCCTTCCCACACCCTCAAAACCATAATCCCCTTAGTACCGACAGTGCGGCACTCCCTCAGCACTGACCCTCTGACAGTGTGGCACTCCCTCAGCACTGACCCTCTGACAGTGCGGCACTCCCTCAGCACTGACCCTCTGACAGTGTGGCACTCCCTCAGCACTGACCCTCTGACAGTGCAGTACTCCCTCAGCACTGACCCTCTGACAGTGCGGCACTCCCTCAGCACTGACCCTCTGACAGTGCGGCACTCCCTCAGTACTGACCCTCTGACAGTGCGGCACTCCCTCAGCACTGACCCTCTGACAGTGTGACACTCCCTCAGCACTGACCCTCTGACAGTGCGGCACTCCCTCAACACTGACCCTCTGACAATGTCCACTCCCTCAGCACTGACCCTCCGACAGTGTGGCACTCCCTCAGCACTTACCCTCTGACAGTGCGGCACTCCCTCAGCACTGACCCTCTGATAGTGTGGCACTCCCTCAGCACTGACCCTCTGACAGTGCCCACTCCCTCAGCACTGACCCTCCGACAGTGTGGCACTCCCTCAGCACTGACCCTCCGACAGTGTGGCACTCCCTCAGTATTGACTCCAGCTGAGGTGTAACAAATGTCTTTTGCAAATTCACTAGCGGCTCCTTGCACCTGTACCCTTCACCCCCTACCCAAGAAACCGAGAACACTGTGTGATTTGTTTACTGCTCCCCACTACCTTCAATGATCTGTGCACATAATAACCATAATTACTCCGAACATTAAAAATGGTTGGTTACATGTTCTCCAGGACATACAAACATCAACACACTGCAGGGGCGATGTGTCCTGGGAGGGACAGTCAGACTAACTGGAGAAACACCGGTCAATACAGGCCATGATGGAAATTAGACAATGGCCAGGGTTTGATTGCAGAGACATGAATGTGAAAAATGGTGAAATCCTGTTAACTCTAATGAGATCTTGGTTAGATCACACATGGGACACTGTGTACAGTGCATTCTCCATCCGTCACAGGAACACAGGGCCAGGTTGACAGAAACACTCAGCAGGGTGGCTCAACACGGGGGGGGCGGGGAGCTGACAGAAGCCACAAAGAACATGGAAGGATAGATTGGTGCAAATGTATGGGAGAGGTTTCACTTGTGAAGCAGGGGGTGTGGGGGGGGAATGGCAGGCTGTCCAGATCAGACACAGCCCTTCAGATAAAAATCCCTGCAGCAACTCAGGAGAAATGTCTTCACCCAGCGACTGGGGGGAACAGGGCACTCACTCCCACAGGGAGGGGGGGGACGTGGGACTCACTCCCACAGGGAGGGGGGGGGATCGTGGGACTCACTCCCACGGGGGGGGGGGGGGAAACGTGGGACTCACTCCCACAGGGAGGGGGGGGACGTGGGACTCACTCCCACAGGGAGGGGGGGGGGAACGTGGGACTCACTCCCACGGGGGGGGGGGGGGGAAACGTGGGACTCACTCCCACAGGGAGGGGGGGGGGGGGGCGTGGGACTCACTCCCACGGGGGCTGGGGGGCGGGGGGAGGGGAAAATGGGACTCACTGTCACAGGGAGGGGTGGGTAGGGGAATATTGTGGACACATTGAGGGGGAAGATGGACAAACACATGAGGGGGAAAGGAATCAAAGGGTCTGTTGACAGGGTGAGGTGATGAAGGGATAGAAAGAGGCTCATTTGGAGTAGAATCCCCAGGACAGAACAGATGGGCCAAATGGCCTGTTTCACAGCAGAGATTGGGTATAACGCTGGTTGTTGGCTGAGACCCAGGCAATAGGACCCTTCGGTGTGCAGTTGACTGTGTATTGGTTGTAAATAATCCAATACAGACACCAATCACATTGTGAGATTGCTGCTTGTTGCTGTTAAACTGAGACATGGGAAAACCCAATCAATGGCCTTCAGGAAAGGCTTGCATTGCTGGTGCAGGACGAGTTACACTGACTAGAGAAAGAAAGGTTCGTTGAACAACTTACACCGACGTTGTTGCACCTTGTCACCATGTCTATGAATTCCTTCTCGTTGCCTGATCTCGAGCAAATCTTGTAACTGATTGGCTGGTACCGCTCCCACCAAGGTCTCCAGGGATCATCAAGGACAATGTGCTCATTGGGAGGTGAAATCTGTCACAGCAACACAGCAGAGACCAGTCACTGTTGGGGTTTTAGGTATCATCAACTTCCCTCCTCAACCGATTAAACATTGACAAAATTCCACCACATTCATCCAGAAAACTTCCAAGTTCCTCCACGGCCTCAACTTCATCTCTGTCAACTCCATAAATCACAACCTGTCCCTATCCCTGTAACCTCCTACACCCCCTCCCTATCTCTGTAACCTCCTCCAGACCCTCCATCCCTCCCTATCTCTCTAACCTCCTCCAGACCCTCCATCCCTCCCTATCTCTCTAACACCCTCCAGCCCCTACAACCCCTCCCTATCTCTGTCACCTCCTCCAGACCCTCCATCCCTCCCTATCTCTCTAACCCCCTCCAGCCCCTCCATCCCTCCCTATCTCTGTCACCTCCTCCAGCCTCTACACCCCTCCCTATTTCTGTAAAATAGATTTCTATCAACACAGTGACACCCAATGCTCTCGAATCCTTGCTGAGCTTCCTACAGAACCGCTGTCATGCCTTTAGCTGTAGCTCAGTGAAAAGCACATTGCCTGACCATGGAGTGGGCTTGTTTCTCTCTTCCTAGACCAATAGCATGACCACCACAGCAGCAACTCCCCATTCTCACACGAATGGCTTTTCTAATGAGCTTCATTGCAATAAATGACTCAACTCCCATTGAATAACTTTTGTCACATATCCTTGTTTCACACTTTGAATATCTCCTTGAACACTCTCTAATGTTACAGACTGTCCCAGATCCAGGGGTAACCAGCACACCCACACCCCCTGTGACTACGTTGCTACTGACCCATCAGATAGCATCACCTTGAGGCAAAATATACATTATACTATGAAAGGTCTCAGCAATGTTAAGATACGTACCTTTGTAAATTGCATATTTAACTGTGGTGACATTGTAAGAGGAGCTCGTGATAATGTCACTGGGTTACCAATCCAGTCACCCGGTTTAATGCTCTGGGGATATGAATCTGAGTCCCACCAGGGCAGCCAGTGAAATGTTAATTCACTAAGAGCTGGAATTTAAAGGCAGCCTAACAATAACTGTATAATCACAGGCGATTATTGTAAAGCCTGTCTGGGTCACTAATGTCCTTACGGAAGGAAATCTGCCATCCTTACCTGGTCTGGCCTACATGTGACTCCCAGCCCTCAGCCACATGGCTGACTCTTAGGGATAAGCAATAAATAGCAGCAATAGCCATGTCCTGGGAATGATTTGTTTTGTATGAAAAGCTCCGTTCACCTTTAGTCTCTGTGCCAGCTGCTTTGTGAAAGGAACAGTTGGTGCTTTCACCATTAGCTCACCGTGTTCCTGAGACAGGAAGGTCGTCAGACATTGGAAAACTGTCCCTCACTGACTGAGTCAGGAGGAAAATTCCTGTCCCATTTACAAACATACAAATACGGGAATTCGGAGCATTCAGGCCCTCAAACCTGCTCCACCTTTCAAAACAATCCTGGCTGACTTGTTTCAATGTAAATACCACATTCTCATTGGCCTCCCAGGTTCGATCCCAGCCTCGGGCAGCTGTCTGTGTGGAGTTTGCACATTCTCCCTGTGTCTGTGTGGGTTTCCTCCCACAATTCAAAGATGTGTAGGTCAGGTGGATTGGTCAGGCTAAATTGTCTATGTTGTTAAGTGCATTAGTAAGAGGGTGTTAGATCTGGGTGGGCTGCTCTTCAGAGGGTCAGTGTGGACTTGATGGGCCAAAGGGCCTGTTTCCACACTGTAGGGAATCTAATCTAGTTACATGGATGTTGTAGCCCGTTACAGAAAAACACTCAAGAGAAGGGAAGGACTGGCAGCCCCATGTTCTAGGGTTTCGATGTTTCAAGTGAGACAGAGACGGATGGGGAAGGGGAGTGGCATTATTGATTAAAGAGAATATCTCAACTCCACAATGACAGAACATCTTGTAGGGCTCATCGAGTGAGGCCTTATGGGTAGAGCTCAGGAATAAGAAAGGTTCAATCACTACAATGGGGTTATACTATAGGCTCCCAATAGTCAGTGGGAGATGGAGAAATAGATATGTAGGTAGATCATGGAAACATGCAAAAATAATAGGTTGTTGTAGTGGGTGATTTTAACTTTCCCAATATTGACTGGGACTCACTTAATGCCAGGGGCTTTGATGGGCAGAATTTGTTAGGTGCATCCAGGATGGTTTATTGGCATGAAATGTCCTTGGCAAGTAGGATTAAGAAGAATGCCAAGGCATTTTATATATATACTAGGAGCAAGTGGGTAACCAGGCAAAGGGTATGTCCACTCAAAGACAATGCAGAGAATTTATGCGTGGAGCCAGAGGACGTGGGTGATGTCCTTAATGTGTACTTCACACTGTTAGTCACCAAGGAGAAGGATGTGGGTAATGGCAAGATTAGGGTGGGTACATTGAGTTAAAGGAGGGGTGTTGGGGATATTGAAAAACACTAAGGTAGGTAAGTGCCCAGGACCTGATGGGATCAATCCCACGTCCCTAAAAGAGGCAAGAGAGAACATTGCTGGGTCTTCACAAGAGAACCTTACATCCTCTTCAGAGCTGGTTAATTATTCATGTATAATTAATATAACCTGCACCTTCCATTTAGCTTCAGCACTGCTGGTAAACTTTATAATTCTGTTGAAACAATACAATATTCACAATACCATTAAAGCTTATAGTTTCTAATCATTTCAGCTCCTGATTTGCTGTGTAACATTGGAAACCAAATGCTGGAGGTTCTAAAAATATTAAAATAAAAAAGGCATCTCCTTCCTGCCTGTGACCAAACTACCCACTCGGCACACTTTACATGTTGCATAAACCTTATTTAAAACAACTCCTTTCCAGTGAATTCCCACTTTGGGAATTCCCAGTTCCTCAGTATAGTCACTCGAATTCTATCCCCATCAGGTCAAGACTCTCCCACACTGACCGTGTGCTTGAAATCCTTCCCTTCCCTAACACTGTGAGGAGTCACTCAGCAGCTTAGCTTCCTTTTACTGGAATCAACACTCACTGACTCAGGAGGTTTCACGTGAATGATAGATAACTGCCCCAATTTGTTTACCCAGTAAAATTGCTCTAAAGAAATGGGGTAATGTTTGATTTGCTAATGCTTTCTCTCCTTCCCTACCTGAGTTGCATTTCCATTCAACCTGCAATCTTAGCTGACTGACTCTCCTGTAAGTGAGGGCCAGTTCGTAGGACCATGGAATCCCTAGGGTGGAAGTGGGCCATTCAGCCCATCAAGTCCACACCGACCATTCCAGCTAGAGCATTCCAGCTAGACTCACTACATCCCTGTAACCCTGCATTTCCCATGGCTAACCCATATCCCTGGACACTATGGGCAATTTCCCATGACCAATTCACCCTGACCTGCAGGTCTTTGGACTGTGGTAGGAAACCGGAGCACCCGGAAAATATGCAAATTCCACTCACATTCTCCCAAGGGTGGAATTGAACCCAGGTCCCTGGTGCTGTGAGGCAGCAGTGCTAACCACTGAGCCACCGTGCCACCCCTTCAATCCCTGTCTACTCTGTAAAGATTACTTAGATTTCGCACAGCTTGATTAAATCTCCACTTGACCTTCTCTATTCAAAGGAGAACAATCCCAGTTTTTTAATCTCCCTGCATTACTCAAGTCCCTCATCTCTGGGATCACCCGGATAATCCCCAATTTGACCTGCTCTGTTTAAAGAAAAAAGGCCTCCATTTCTGTGGCCATTACAATTTACCCCGAGAAGGGCGAATGGATTCCTCTGGATACCTGAACACCCCCAAAGCCATTGGGGGCCAAGTAACGCTCACACTCATCTGCAATATCCGTCCAGCGCCACTCAAACAAATGGACAATGGACGTCCGCCCAGGCACCATGTGTGGGTCATATTGTGCCAAGCAGCCTCCGAGAAACACCAGCAGAACCAAAAACTCCATCTTCACCACAGAGTTGGCTGAGTGGCCTCAGCAGCTCATTATTTATACCCTTATTTGAACAAACTATTAATTATCAGAAACAGAATTTTCCAAATAACAGAGAAATCAATATTTGATAAAGACAGAGTGCAGCTGGACAGTAACAAAGACTATCCCACTGCAGTTTACATTGAATTGCAGCCCATTTGCTGAGCAGTAATGATTAATCAACAAAGTAGAATTTTAGCTTAATAACTGGCATTTACCTCAATCACACTTTTGTTCATAAAAACAAAAATGACATTGCAGTTCCAGCAGAAAAAAAAACCATTCAGCCCAACTGCTCTGTGCCAGTGTTTCTGTTCCTCAACCCTGCTCTTCATCTGACCCTGTCAGCCTCACCATCGATTTCCTTCTCGTAAGAACATCACAACTAGGAGCAGGAGTAGGTCGTCTGGTCCTTCAAGCCCACTCCAAGATCATGGCCTCAATTCCACATACCCACCCTCTCAGTATAACCCTCAACTCCTTCACTGTTCAAAAAAATGATCTATCTTAGCTTTAAAAATATTCAGTGAGGAAGCCTCAATATTTCACTGGGGAGGGAATTCCACAGATTCCCAACCCTCTGGGTGAAGAAGTTCCTTCTGAATTCAGTCCTAAATCTGCTCCCCCTAATCTTGAGGCTATACCCTCTTGTTCTAGTTTCACGGGACAGTGAAAACAACTTCTTTGCTTCTATCTTCTCAACTCCCTTCATAATGCTTTATCCTTTTGTAAGATCTGCCCTGATTCTTCTAAATTGCAATGAGTATAGTTTCAGTTTTTCAATCTCTCCTCATAAGCCAACCCCCTCACTCCGGAATCAACCTCGTGAACTCCCCTGCACCCCCTCAGTACATCCTTTCTCAAGTAAGGAGACCAAAACTGTACACAGTACTCCAGGTGTGGCCTCACCAGACCCTTTGTTAGATCAGAGTGGTGCTGGAAAAGCACAGCAGGTCACACAGCATCCAGGGAGCAGGACAATCGACGTTTCGGGCAAAAGCCCTTCATCAGGAATAGAGGCAGGAAGCCTCCAGGGTGGAAAGATAAATGGGGCAAGACTTGGATAAAAATGATCTGTGCTCCCTGCCTCTATACCTGATGAAGGGCTTTTGCCCGAAACGTTGATTTTCCTGCTCCTTGGATGCTGCCTGACCTGCTGTGCTTTTCCAGCACCACTCTGATCTAAACTCTGGTTTCCAGCATCTGCAGTCCTCACTTTTGCCTCACCAACACCCTGAACAGCTGTAACTTAACCTCCCTGCTTTTAAACTCAATCCCTTTAGCAATGAAAGGCAAAATTCCATTGGCCTTCCTAATGACCTGTTGTACCTGTAGACCAACCTTGTGTGATTCATGCACAAGGACACCCAGGTCCCTCTGTACAGCAGCATGCTGCAACTTTTTACCATTCAAATAATAATCCTGTTTACTGTTCTTCCAACCAAAATGGATGACTGCACATTTATTAACATTGCATTCCATCTGCCAGACCTTTGCCAACTCACTCAATGTATCTGTGTTCTTCTGCACAGTTTCACAGTCCTCTGCACACTTTGCTCTATCAGTCATCTTAGTGTTACCCACAGATGTTGATATAGTATACATGGTTCCCAACTTGCCCAACACTACCTCTTTCATGATATTGATTATTTCCAGATCCTCATCTACCTTTGTCTCCCTTGTCAATTATTGGCATGTTATTAGTGTCCTCCACTGTGAAGACTGACACAAAACACCTATTCAATGCTTGGGCCATTTCATCATATCCCATTACTAAATGCCCCTTCTCATTCCTCTAAAGGACCAATGTTTACCTTAGCCACTTTTTATTTTATATATTTATAGCAACGTTTGCTATCTGTCTCTATATTCTGAACTAGTTTACTCTCATAATCTATCTTAGTTTACAGTTTTTTTTTGTGGCTTTTGGTTGACCTTTAAAATTTTCTCAATCTTCTGGTTTCCCTCTAGTCTTTGCCACTTTGTATGCCTTCTCTTTTTGATTTCATACCCTCCCTTATTTCCCGAGACACCTATGGCAGATTACCCCTTTTCTTACAGTTCTTCTTTTTCACTGGTATATACTTTTGCTGAGCACTTTGAAAAATTGCTTTGGAAATCCTCCGCTATTCATTAACTGTCTGACCATAAAGTCTTTGCTTCCAGTCTACTTTAGCCAACTCCTTCCTCATTCTGTTGTAGTCTCCTTTGTTTAAGCACAGGACCCTGGTATTGGATTTTATCTTGGCACTTTCCATCTGTCAGCTACATTTTCCTATGTGTTTTTCTCACTTCTTTGTAAATACATCAATAATATTGCTTGACCACATGGGTGTAACAGCCAACTGTACTCAGGTTAGAGATTTCTTTGGAATTGCTGATTGGATTTATCAGTGTCTTGTAATTTCCTTGAGAGTCCAGTCTTACCCACAAGTGGAAAGATATTTTCTATGTCCAACCGATCAAATCCTTTCTTAAATTTAAGGCTCTCCATGAAACATCTTTTGCCTGAAAAAAAATTCATAAATCCTGTCCGTCCTTTCCTAATGGCTATAACTGCTCAGTGGTGTTACCAGCTTCACACATTGTATTGACAGCTTCTCCAGACTCCATCTGTGTGGTCTAACCAAAGTATGATGTAGGTTGAATATGGTTTCTCTATTATTTAATTCTATATTTCTCAAAATATTCAATTAAATAATTTCTTTTTAGAACTTTCTTTCTAAATTTGACAGAAATTAATTTACAGGACATGGGTGTCATTGGCTGAGCCCAGTATTCATTGCCCGTCCCTAACTGCCCCCTTGAGAAGGTGGGGGTGAGCTGCCTTCTTGAACCGCTACAGTCCATGTGCTGTGGGTTTATCCACAATGCCCTCAGGGAGGGAATTCCAGGATTCTGATCCAGTGACATGAAGGGGACGGTGACATGTTTCTAAGTCAGAATGGTCAATGGTTTGGAGGGGAATTTGCAGGGGGTGGTGTTCCCATGTATCTGCTGCCTTTGTTCTTCTAGATGGAAGTGGTTGTGGGTTTGGAAGGTGTTGTCTAAGGACCTTTGGTGAATTTCCACAGTGTATCTTGTAGATAGTACACACTGCTGCTACTGAGCGTTGTTGGTGGAGGGAGTGGATTCTTGTGGATGTGGTGCCAATTAAGTAGGGATTGCTTTGTCCTGGATGATGTCAAGCTTCTTGAGTGTTGTTGGAGCTGCCCCCATCCAGGCAAGTGGGGAGTATTCCATCCCACTCCTGACTTATCCCCTGATTCACACTGGATCTAGTATTGCCAGGGCGCCTTGATGCCACTCTCGGTGAAATGCAGCCTTGATGTTAAGACTGTCCCTCTCCCCTCCCCTCTCGGATTCAGCTCTTTTGTCCATGTTTGACCCAAGGCTGGAATGAGGTCAGGAGCTGAGTGACCCTGGGGGAACCCAAACTGGGTGTCACTGAGCAGGTTATTGCTGAGCAGGTGCTGCTTGATAGCTCTGTTACTGACACTGTCCATCACATTACTGAGGATCGAGGGGAGACTGATGAGGTGGTAATTGGAGGGTTGGATTAGTCCTGCTTTTTGTGTACCTGTATATCTGGGCAATTTTCCACATCGATGCAACTGTCCCAGAACACTGAGATGAGGGAAGCAGCAAGGTCTGGAGTGGCCTACTGCAGCACAGTTACTGGGATACTCTCAGGGTCCATAGTCAGTGTCTCCAACTGACTCTTGACATGATATGAAGTGAATTGAATTGGTGGGATTCTGCCACCTGTAATCCCGGGGACCTGATGACAGTGCAATATGTGGACTCCTCTGCCCAGGAGCCCAGAGCGGGACAACCCCATTCACTTATTTTCCTTTGCTCTTTTCTAATGTTCCTGTTTATTATGGTACCTCACCTTTTAACGATTTCAGCACCTTCACCAGGCCCAGGCCTAGTGTTGGAGATGCTTCCAAAGGCTCAGAATGGCAGGCTTGGATTGTCAGCTGGCAAGGTGGTCTCGGTATGGCTGGCTCTCGGTGTGGTGGTTTCTTGGTCTTTCGGTGTGGTGGTCTCTCAGTGTGGCTGTCTCTTGGTGTGGTGGTCTCCCGATGTGGTGGTCTCTTGGAGAGCAATTCCTGTCTAGAAGGGGCACTCTTGTCTTGTCATGGCGATCTTCTTCAGCAGGTAGTGAGTATTCCAGCAGCTTTGTGTGAAGGTCTAGTTCCGGCACAAAACTCTTGTCCTTGCTTCAGAGGCGACTTAGGGATATTCCAGTGGCCCAGCATGGTGGTCTCAGCCAGGCCCGGCCCAGCCAGGCCCAGCATGGTGGTCTCAGCTAGGGCCCAGGTCGCAGCCAGGCCCAGCCCAGCCCAGCATGGTGGTCTCAGCCAGGCCCAACCCTGCACAGCCCAGCATGGTGGTCTCAGCCAGGCCCAGCCCAGCACAGCCCAACATGGTGGTCTCAGCCAGGCCCAGCCCAGCCCAGCATGGTGGTCTCAGCCAGGCCCAGCCCTGCACAGCCCAGCATGGTGGTCTCAGCCAGGCCCAGCCCAGCCAGGCCCAGCATGGTGGTCTCAGCCAAGCCTGGCACAGCCCAGCATGGTGGTCTCAGCCAGGCCCAGCCCTGCACAGCCCAGCATGGTGGTCTCAGCCAGGCCTGGCACAGCCCAGCATGGTGGTCTCAGCCAGGCTTGGCCTAGCCCAGCATGGTGGTCGCAGCCAGGCCCAGCCCAGTATGATGGTCTCAGCCAGGCCCAGCACAGCATGGTGATTGCAGCCAGGCCCGGTCCCACACAGCCAGGCCCAGACCCAGCCCAGCCCAGCATGGTGGTCTCAGCCAGGCCCAGCCCAGCCCAGCATGGTGGTCTCAGCCAGGCCCAGCCCAGCCCAGCATGATGGTCTCAGCCAGGCCCAACCCTGCACAGCCCCCAGCATGGTGGTCTCAGCCAGGCCCAACCCTGCACAGCCCAGCATGGTGGTCTCAGCCAGGCCCAGCCCAGCCAGGCCCAGCATGGTGGTCTCAGCCAGGCCCAACCCTGCACAGCCCAGCATGGTGGTCTCAGCCAGGCCCAGCCCAGCACAGCCCAACATGGTGGTCTCAGCCAGGCCCAGCCCAGCCCAGCATGGTGGTCTCAGCCAGGCCCAGCCCTGCACAGCCCAGCATGGTGGTCTCAGCCAGGCCCAGCCCTGCACAGCCCAGCATGGTGGTCTCAGCCAGGCCTGGCACAGCCCAGCATGGTGGTCTCAGCCAGGCTTGGCCTAGCCCAGCATGGTGGTCGCAGCCAGGCCCAGCCCAGTATGATGGTCTCAGCCAGGCCCAGCACAGCATGGTGATTGCAGCCAGGCCCGGTCCCACACAGCCAGGCCCAGACCCAGCCCAGCCCAGCATGGTGGTCTCAGCCAGGCCCAGCCCAGCCCAGCATGGTGGTCTCAGCCAGGCCCAGCCCAGCCCAGCCCAGCATGGTGGTCTCAGCCAGGCCCAGCACAGCCCAGCCCAGCATGGTGGTCTCAGCCAGGCCCAGCACAGCCCAGCCCAGCATGGTGGTCTCAGCCAGGCCCAGCCCAGCACAGCCCAGCATGGTGGTCTCAGCCAGGCCTGGCCCAGCCCAGCATGGTGGTCTCAGCCAGGCCCAGCCCAGCCCAGCCCAGCATGGTGGTCTCAGCCAGGCCCAGCCCAGCACAGCCCAGTATGATGGTCTCAGCCCAGCCAGGCCCAACCCAGCATGGTGGTCTCAGCCTGGTTTCCAGTGTACCCCAAACCCAGGGGTCATTAATTAAACCATGATGAACTTTTACTTTTTCTTCTTATTTACGACCTCAGTTATTAATTTAGGGTCCATGGTCTGGTGGCTTATAAACCTTTTCACAGTATTTTTTTGTAAATTGCTATACTATTCTGGAGGAGGCCGAGATGGATCACCCACTGAGCACTGCTGGTTGAAGGTTGCTGTAGGTGCTCCAGCCTTATCGTTTGCCCTGATGATGCTGGGGTCTTCCATCACCGAGGATGAGGAGATTGTGGAGCCTCCTCCTCCCGTCAGTCGCTTGATTGATTATCCAGCACCATTCACTACTGAATGCTGTAGGATTGAAGATTTCAGATCTGATCCATTGATGAAATTGCTTAGCTCTATCCCTTTCTGGTTATGCTGTTTGGAAGTAATCCTGTTTGGTGGCTTCACCAGGTTGGTACCTCATCTTCAGGCCTGCCTGGTGCTGCTCCTGACATACTCTCCTGCACTCTCCATTGAACCAGGGTTGATCCCTTGGCTTGATGGTAATGGGTGAGTGGGGGATATGCCAGGCCATGAGGTTACAGATTGTTCTGGAGTACAGTTCTGCTGCTGTTGATGGTCCACAGTGCCTCATGGATTCCCAGCCCTGAGTTGCTCAATCTGTTTGAGGTCTGTCCCATTGAGCACAGGGATAGTGCCACACAACACGATGGAAGGGATTGTCAATGTGCAAAGTTAAAAATCACAACACCAGGTTATAGTCCAACAGGTTTAATTGGAAGCACACTAGCTTTCAGAGCGTCGCTCCTTTATCAGGTGATTGTGGAGGGCTCAATGCTAACACAGAATTTATAGCAAAACTTTACAGTGAGATGTAACTGAAATTATACATTGAAAAACACCTTGATTGTCTGTTAAGTCTTTCATCTGTTTGAATACCATAATAGCTTCACTTCTTTCACGTGTAAATCACAAAACTTTTTTTTTAAACGTTGCATTCTCGTGTTAGCTGTTAACAATGGGTGATAGCTAGACAATATGTTGAAGGTGCTGGCCCCCTGTGTTCTCTGTCTATGCCATGATGTTTAGATTGATTCTCATCTAAAAAGTGAGATTGCAGAGTTTTACATGAATTCGTGCAGTTTTTGAGCAAAGTACAATGTAACTCTGCAAGTACAAATTCACCCCACAAAATATATGTGTGCATGTGGGTCTTTGTCTGTGTGTGTGTCTGTCTGTCTGGGGTAGGGGTTGTGAGTGTGAGAGTGCGTGTGTAGTGAGCGTAGAGTGTAAGTCTGTGAGGGGATGCATGTGAGAGTGTGGGAGTGTGTGTGTCTGTATGAGTGTACGTGGGTGTCTGTGTGCACATCTGTGTGTGTGTGTGTGTGTGTGTGTGTGTATAGGAGTGCCTGTGTGTGTGCGCGCATGTGTATAGGAGTGTGTGCGTGTGTAGGAGTGTGTGTGTATGTATAGTGCAATGGCGGCCACCTGTAATGTGACATGAACCCAAGGTCCCGGTTGAGGCCCTCCCTATGGGTATGGAACTTAGCTGTCAGCCTCTGCTTGACCACTTTTCTCTGCTGCCTGTCCAGACGTCTGCCTTGGAGGATGGTCACCCGATGGTCCGAGGTTGAATGCCCTGGACCACTGAAGTGTTCCCCAACTGAGAGGGAACCCTCCTGTCTGTTGATTGTCTTTGTCAATGTGAACAGAGTTGTCAGGTATGTTTTTCCCTCCTACTGATTTCATCACCACCTGCCGCAGACCCAGTCTAGCAGTGATGTCCGTTAGGACCCGACTAGCTCGATCAGTAATGCTGCCGCTGAGCCACTCTTGGTGGTGGAACATTGCAATTCCCCCTTCCCCCTCCCCCACCAACCAGCGGACATTTTGCATCCTTGACACCCTCAGTGCTTCCTCTGAGTGTTGTTCAACATGGAGGAACTGAGTCATCAGGTGAATGAGGACAAGGTAATCCACCAGGAGGACAAGGTAATCCACCAGGAGGTTTCCTTGCCCATGTTTGACTTGAAGTTATGAGACCTCAAGGAGTCTGGAGTCAGTGTTGAGGACACCCAGGGCAACTTCCTGCTGACTGTATCCCTCTGTGCTGCTGTCACCTCTGCTGCGTCTGTCCTGCCGGTGGGTCAGGACATATCCAGGGTGGTCTAGGGTAATAGTAAAGACTGAAAGGTGACAAAATGAGGAAACACCAATCAGAGATGGGGAGAGACTTACCAGGTTTGAAGCTGGACGAGTTGTAAACTTGTTGTGAATTACTCCAGGTGTTGGCTGTAATTTGGCTTCAAACATTTTTATTTCTTATTTGAATGCATTATCAAGGAAAGCACACATCAGTGGTGTATGTATCAGTAAGGTGACATAACTCTCATTCCCACCAGCACACAAGGACATCAGAATTAGAACATTCCCTTTCAAACATTAACCAGGATGATTCCAGGGCTGAAAGGCTTAAATTAAAACTAACTTTGCTGATAGTTTTCTCATGTACCTGCTGGGATGTGCAATCACTCAAAGTAGGGACATTACCACCATACCAGAGAACACTCAGGCAAGGCTTGTATTCACTCCAATACAGATTTTTAGCTGTGAGGTTTGATAGCAATTCTTTCCTCAGATGATTGTGGGGGGGGCGGGGGGCACGAGATGCATGCAGGGGTCACAGTCAAGGTGCACCTTGGCCCCTCCCTAACTGCCATTAAACTGAATGACTTGCTCAGCCTTTTCAGGGGGCAGTTAAGAGCCAGCCAAGTTGCTGTGGGTCTGGAGTCACACGTAGGCCAGACCAGTTAAGTATAGAATATTTCCTTTCTTCAAGGACATTAGTGAATCAGATGGGTTTTTAACAACTGTCATCATTACAGAGACCAGCTTTAAGTTTGAACTTCAAGTAGCCACTGTGTGGGGTTTGTCCATGTGGGGGCAGCCTGGGGTTTTAGATTCCTCGCACAGCCCCATCACTATTTCACCACTGCCTTCCCAACTTTCAAAACCAGACAATCAGAGCAGGCTAGTCAAAGGTGACATGAGGAGACACATTTAGGGCAGGTGCAGATGGATTCTTCATAATCCGGAGGGTGGGGGAATGCTGGTGAAAGGTCATCAGGGGCAGATGGAAATGTGCATTAATTAGCTCATGACCTTTTTGAATGGAGGAGCAAGCTTGAGGGGCTGAATGGCCTTTTCCCATTTGTATGTTTCGGGGAATTAGCAAAGGTTGGTACAGTGGAATAGGAGACAGGTGGGAAAATGAGGATTGTGAGGTTAGTGATAAAAGCACCAGATCCTCATGTTATGCAAGGTTAGGAGATGAGCAGTTATGTATGGGCTGAGGTGGTGAAATCAGAGCCACAAGGGCAAATTAAATAGAATGTTGAAAGCTTCAAGGGCAGGCTGCTGGGCTCTGGGAATAAACAGAGAGAGTAGGACAGAAACCTTGCTAAAAGTATCACCCTTGAAATGAGGAAGAAAGTAGTAAGGGAGTGGAAGAGAGGTGAGTGGTGTCTGAATTAGAGTAAGAGAGCATGGGCTGAGGCTAGACAAGGAATCTGGAAGCAATGATCTGGGTGGGAAGTAAATTCTGGAATCCAATTCACTACCAAAAAGAAAAAAACATAAATTGCAGGAAAAACTCAACAGGTCTTTTTCAGTTTTGATGATGATCGCTGGAACCAAAACGTTAACTCAGCGTTCTCTCAACAGATGCTGCCAGACCTGCTGAGTCTCTCCAGTAATTTCTTTTTGTTTCAAATTTCCATCATCTGCAATTCTTTGTCCCCCCCCCACTATCAAAAAGATCGACAGCATGGACCTAAATCAAAAACACTGATTAACAAAAGCACAGTTTCGTTACACCAGCTTTTATTTTTGTTGAACACATTCATTCAAGCAGCAAGAATTCAACAACTGACTGCAGATATTGACACTTTCCCAGAGTACAGAGCATCCACAGCTTCCCAAATATGATGGCCTTTAAAAACAGAATGAGGACTTCCTTGTAGTGCTGGGGCTACCATCTCTCAGCTTCACAATGTGTCCCAGTGACCCACAAACACTTTTTCAGAGCTCAGACTGCGACACTCCACATCCAGAAACAATGCTGTTTACCCTCATCCTGGCTCTTCCTCAACTCATAGGCCTGGACATCTCTGAACCAGATGATTGCAGGATACCAGAAGTAGAGGTTAAATATTCAGAGAAATTCTCAGGATAAGACAGTTCTCCATTTCTCCCTGTACAAGTAGTAACAAGGACAGTGCCTGAACTATGAACAAAGGCTGAACATGCTGGAGGGCTGTTTCCAACATTGAGAAAAATGAGGGGAGATCTGACTGGTAACTTCAGGATTCTGCAAGAGTCCCAGTTGATGCAGAGTCAATAATTCTGTTAATGGGAGACACTAGAAGCCGGGGCCATTACACATTCTAATAAATCCAAGTCAGGAGAAACCTCTTTACTCAGCGGGGAGACAGGAAGTCACTGCCAGGGTAAGTGGGAGATGGAAACAACGTCAACACATTTAACAGAACACTGGACCAATGTGGAGAAACAGCAGAGAAGGATCTGCTGATGATCTGAATGAGATAAAGAGGACATGTCAGGAGTTGCTGTGGTGTGGAAACTTCCAATGAGGCTAGGCACAGTATGGCAGGTAGAGTTTACAGCCCACAGTTACAGCATGATGAGATTTCAATACTGCTATGGGGTGCTGGAGCACGGGGATGTCTATCCTTCACTCTGGATCAACAGGACAGAGGAAGGAGAAAGCCACTAATCGGTCGCTGGTTTTGCTTAAAATAAAGACTGTTAGAGGTTTTCTTCTTACACACATCAGGACAAATTGTAAGAAATAACAGGTGTGTCATACAATTGATCAGTATTTGCCAAATAATCCAAAGTATTCAGGATAGACTGATAACCAAGTCTGGATTGTTGGTTGGGCTCAGTGTGGTGTATTGTGGGCACTGGAAGCTCCATATATTGATACTCAAAGCCATTTGTAGACAGGAAGAACACACACTGCACCTGTTTCACCTCAACAGAATAGGTGACAGCCATTCACTGGCTCATTTCTCAGGGAGATGTTTTGACTAATCAGAGTCAACTTGTCTGGTTTAAAATTAAAAACAAAGCCTAGCAGTTAACTGTCAACCATTAATTGGTACATTCTCGAGGCAATGCCGCTACCATGTAGAGTTCATTTGCTGACCAATCAGCACTCTCCTTTCCCACAGAATAAATGCTGTTTTCCCTTTATGTTGGCATTCTTGTGAAGTGTCCTGATGAGTGAAAGACAAAAAAAAGCTTCAACAAAATATGTCTTTTTTCCAGCAACTTTCAAATCCTGTACAATCTAACAACTAATTCTATTAAATATTTTTCCACCTCAAGATGTGAGATCCCCTGACACAGCCTCCTTGGCTCAAGGATTGGAGAGAAAACACCCCTTACAGCCCCTGTCCCACACACTAATTAGCGGGGATTTAATCTAATTTCATAACCCCTCTGAGGTGGTGATACTATGTGTGTGTGTGTGTGTGTGTGTGTGTGGGGGGGGGGGGGGGGGGGGAGAGAAGGTGCCTGAAATATGAGGCACAGGTATCAGGATTGGAGAGCCCAGGCTCTATTGCTGCACATTCTGATTGGAGCAATGACAACTTCGCTCCCTTAACTGTGAAAGAAACTTCCATATGCAACTGGATTTGCCACTGGGTTACTGATCTGATAGCAACTGAAAACCGTTTCTCATTCCTGCTCACGTTACCACAGGGGAAACGGGTTGTGGTTCAGATCGGTTCAAACCTCAACATCACTGCAGCATTCGGGTTTTCTGACACACACCGTGCTCCAAAGCAGGAAGAATAAATGAGGGCTGAGTCCATGTGTGCTTGTGATATCTTGATGTCGTGGACTATTCACCGGGTATAGCAGAAGAGTTTCTAAAAAGTGATCATGACTGATCTGAAGATTAAAACCAAGTCACTGAACAAGAGAAATAAGAGGCCGAGTTACTGAGAGGCCTCAGTTCCCCATGAATTCTCAATAAGTGAATGACAGGAGCATCAATGCTGTCTTTTGAGTCATTGCGTTTTATATATAAAAGGATACATTATAAAGGATACACTGAATTATCACTGCCCCAAACTGATGACTGGGCTTTTACTGTGAACAGTGTCAACTGTAACCAAGAGAAAAACATAAACCATCAACGAGCATTAAACACTCGCTCCACGGGACACGCCAGCAACATTACTGAGCATTAATGAGCAGAGCCAAAGACTCACCATACAACCCTCTGATCTTCACTTCCCTTGGCCCCTCTTGCCGTCTGCTGGATCTTGTTTCGGCCGTGCAGAGCGGGCAAATTGCTGTGAAGGCATTAAGGTGCAACGTCTGGGAGAGTTGATGTAACATCAACGACAACCAGTTTACGAAACAGAAATCGGAGCAGACTCTCTGGCCTATCTAGCACTGCACCACTGAACATGATCCTGGCTGATGCTGGGCTTCAACTCCACTTTCCTGGCCACTCAAATCCCTGAATTCCCAGAGATCCAGGATCAGCCTATCCCAGCCTGAATGATCAAACAAGCCTCTGGAGGCAGACAATTCAAAAATTCCCACTTCCTACCCGAACAGGAGTATTCCTCATCTCAAAACTGAATGATCAACCCTTTATAACCAAGACTACAATCTCATGTTCCAAATTCCCCAGTGTTTACTTGTTAAACTCCTTCAGAGTCCTGTTTCAACTCACTTTTCTAAACTCCAGACAATAGGGATTCAATCCACTCAGTCTCTCACCACAGGATAACCTCCTCAATCCAGAAACGAATGCAGCAAACTTTTGGTTTATCAACTGTCCTTCTATAAATACGAAGACTAAAAACTGCAGACATTAAACAGGTTGCCTCGCTAAAGATCTGCACAACTGTAGCAAGATTTTATTTCTGTACTTCAATAGCCTGGTAATGTTTGTACAGGATGTTGGTGAGGCCATTTTTGGAATACTGGGTACAATTCTGGTCATCATGAGGGGCATAGATAAGGTGAATAGCAAAGGTCTGTTCTCCAGGGTACGGGAGTCTGAAACCAGAAGGCATAAATTTAAGATGAGAGGAAAAGATTTGAAAGAGACCTGAGAGGATAACTTTTTCACACAGAGAGTGATTCGCGTGTGAAATAAACTGTCAGGGGAAGTGGTAGATGCAGATACAGATATAACATTTAAAAGACATATGGACATGAATAGGTAAGAGTTTCAAGGGATACCGGCCAAATACAGGTTAGTGGGACTGGTTTCATTTGGGAAACTTGGCCGGCGTAGATAGGTTGGGCCGAAGGGTCTGTTTCTGTGCTGTATGACTCTATAATGAAGTCCAAAGTGCCATTTGCTGGTCTAATTGTCTGTTTGATCTGCAGGCCAACTTTATGTTCCTTATATGAGCACTATATGGCTCTCTGCACATTAACTCAATGAGTAGCACACGTTTAAAAGTATTCTGCTCTTCTGTCCTTACTACCTTTAAAGGGTCGGTATTATACAGAAGTCTAAGTCAGGCAGAACCTGACACAAATGTTAAAGCACTAAGATGCAGGAATGAAAAGAGCACAGAGGTCTCAGAGCAGATGGAAAATAGGAAGGCAAGAGGTTCTGAAGTGATCGGAAAACAGTGAGAAGTTTTTATGAAATATGTTGAAAAACTTCATAATAAGAAGCAAATTTAGACAATAAAGATATTTGCACTTCACACTGTCCTGCTCAAAGTTTAGACTGGACAGGAGTCAAGAACTAGTTATTCTTTAGAAAGATTATTTCTGACCACAAGCTAAGTATCCCGAAAGACTTTGTTCCCAGCCTGTCAGGTAGATATTGCAAAATATTAGAGCTGAAAAATGTGTTGCTGGAAAAGTGCAGCAGATCAGGCAGCATCCAAAGAGCAGGAGAATCGACGTTTGGGGAATAAGCCCTGCTCCTTGGATGCTGCCTGACCTGCTGCGCTTTTCCAGCAACACATTTTCAGCTCTGATCTCCAGCATCTGCAGTCCTCACTTTCTCCTAGTTGATTGCAAAATATTACCCAACAAATTAGCTATTAAACTTTCACTGACTGAACAAACCAAAGCTTGAAGGCAAAGATGCAATTCTGCAGATGAAATAGTCGAGTGTGGGGTGCTGGAAAAGCAAAGCAGGTTCAGGCAGCATCCGAGAAACAGGAGGAATGCCCTGATGAAGGGCTTTTGCCTGAAACGTCGATTCTCCTGCTCCTTGGATGTTGCCTGACCTGCTGTGCTTTTCCAGCAACACACTCTTGACTCTGATCTCCAGCATCTGCAGTCCTCACTTTCTCTAGTTATCATTTAACAGGGCTATAAAATTCTGCAGAAATAGGACTAACACTAACATAAGGTTAGTATTGGATCAAACATGGAATCCAAGTTAAACAGAACATGTGTAAAAAGAGACAGTGGATGCAGAACTGCAGAGCTACAGCCAGTCTGTAAACAGGATCCCCAAGGCTCCCGTCACTTGGGATTTTAATACCCTGACTCATTCCTACATTGTTCCAATAACGTTCAACACTAACAAGAGGAAAATGCACTTCACAGTCTTCTATAGCCAACAATTTCAGATCACAGTCTCTGTCCTCACTTCAAAGTTTGTGAGAAGATTTGTAGCTCGGGTGCTCGTTGTTGTGGTTCTGTTCGCCGAGCTGGGAATTTGTGTTGCAGACATTTCGTCCCCTGTCTAGGTGACATCCTCAGTGTTTGGGACCCTCCTGTGAAGCGCTTCTGTGATGTTCCCTCCGGCATTTATAGTGGTTTGAATCTGCTGCTTCTGGTTGTCAGTTCCAGCTGTCCGTTGCAGTGACTGGTATATTGGGTCCAGGTCGATGTGTTTGTTGATAGAATCTGTGGATCTGTCCTCACTTATTCAGCCAGCAGTTGCTGCCACTGACACCTCCTCTAGACCCAGCTTTTAATACCTTACTTCTTTCATTCATTCCCAACCCGTTGTGCCTTATGCCTTATAACATCCTTTGTATAAATTCATCTCTTTTGCCCTCTATCCCACCATTTCCTCTTCATACACACAACCTTTTTCCTGAGTTTGCTAAAACCTATTCTGTCTCTAACTTCTCTCTTTTTGATCAAATGTCCTTGACCTGACTCACTAACTGCTTTTCTCTCTACAATTGCTTCCAAGAACTGCCAGTGTTTGGGTTAATTTCTAACTTCCAGCACCCACAAAGCTCTGATTATGCAAAAGAAAAACACTTGCTCTGCTTGGTAGCATCATATTGAGAGGAGGAAAATATTAACTGGAAGGAATTAAAACTATCTGAGCGAATTAAACAGGCAGACTCCTGACAATGTGTTACCTGGCGAAGCTGGAGAGTTTATCCTGTTCTCGCCCAGGCAGAGAAGGTTATGATGAGTTTTAATAGATGTGTTCATCTTCTATGATATGGGTTGTCCCCAAGACACAACTACAAACTTCCCCAAGTTCCCAAGTCTCCATGTCTTTCTCCATGGTAAACACAGGGAGAAATATTCACTGAGGACCTCGCCCTAGCTCCACTTTGGTCCTTGAGGGGTTCTACTCTCTCTCTGGTTATTCTTTTTCCTTCAATATACTTAAAGAACCTCTTTGGATTCACCTTAATCTTCTCAGCCAAGACTATCTTGTGCCCCCTTAATCTTTCTTTGAGCTATAATGAAGGGTTAAGCAGTAATGTGACCCTAGACTATAGCCAAGCTGAAGCCAAAGGCTGTGTATGAATGGAGTTTATTTAGGAGCCAATACTCTGAAAGCTTGTGATTTTAGCTCAACCTGTTGGCCTATAACCTGGTGCTGTGAGACTTGACTTTCTCCAGTAACAACCACATGAAGCTTGAAGAAAGCTGTTTGGTTTTTCCTTCAGCTGTTACTGTATGCTCTGGCTCTTAACCAGTAAACTCGAGTCTTTACATATGTAAACCAATCCTGCAAACAAGTGAGTGTTGTTGGAAAAGGATCACAGAGCAGCAAGTCCTAACAACACAACAGGACCATTTCAGTAAAAGCTTCAGACTGACAGCATTGAATTGCCTTCCCAGTCTTACACCCTTCCCAAACACTCCCGACTTTTTCCAGGCAGTGTCAGACTGAAGGGGAGTGGGGTTAGAACTTTCACTAATTCCAGTCTATGGTTCATAATTGTAATTAGAATCTATTTATCTGTAATAAATGGTAATTCTGGTTAAATGCACACGCTGTTCATTGCTTTCTGTCAACCTGGATCAGAAAGGCAAGTCAACTTAGGATTTCTTCAATCTTATTAAAATCTTTAATTTTTGTAATGACTCCAAGAAAAGCAGAGCTTGAAATTCAGCACGATACCCTAGTGATTCCTGACAGTGCTGAATCAGAAGGGAATTAGATAACTGGTTGAATGACATTCAAGCCCATTGGGAGAGCGCTGGGGAGTCAGCGAGTTCTTTCAATGAGCCAAATGGCATGGTCCTGCAGAGTGTAATTCCAATACTTGCGATTCTTTCCCTCTCTAATCCCTTTTGAAAATTGTTATTGAATCTATTTCCACTGCTATATTAGGGCAGCATGTTCCAGATCCCAACAAGTCCCTGTGCTACGATAGTCCTCCTTCAGAAATCCCCCTTCTCCCAGCTCTCTTTAATCTGCATTCCACTGGTGACCAACCCCCCTGTTAAAGTTTCGTTCTAAACACTCTCCCCTCACTACGGATATCGATCTGGCCACTCTGTGGGCGGTGTGTTGTTATTTTTACTGTTGTTATTGAGAAGGAGTGCCTTGCAATTCCTGCTGTTCTATGAAAGGATACAACCACCATCGGTTTTTCTTTGAGCTCAAACCCATTGACTTCCTTGAGGGCCTTAGCTGCAGCCTTCTCATTGGGAAGCCCAATGAAGGCTTGGCCCTTCATCCTCCCTTCTTTCATCAGTCGGATGTCAAACCTGCAAAGGTACAACAACTTTGTTTTATTAAACGATAATGCATCTTTCAAAATCAAAACCACCGGAACAGATATCGGTTCATTCATCAGACAGCTAGCAGTCCACAACACCCTGTTCCACAGAGCTGGGCTACATGCTCACTGACCTACACTGGCAGTTGGTCCAGAGAGAGTTAGAATTTTCATTTCTGCATTCAAATCCGTCTGTGGATTTCAGTCCTCACCATTTCGGTAACCTCCACCAAGTTTAAAGTGTCCTGTAGGTTTACTTCTTCCTCCAGTCACAATGCCCTCCTTACCTCTGTAACGCTGTCCTGCTCCACATCTTTCAACGTGGAGACTTTTCCAATTCTGGCCACTGTCCACCCTGGTTTTAGTCACTATCACTGACCTTTCCTCCAGCTGACAGAGGACCAAACCTCTAGAATCCCCTCCCCACGTCTCCTCGTCTTTCCATCTCACTTCTCTCCCTCAAGACACTGTTTACAATCTACCTCTTTATCCAAGCTTTTTGGTCAGCGATCCTAACATTTTCTTACATGGCTCTCTTTGTTTGTGAAGCACATTTGGACGCTTCATTAAAAGGTGAAAATAAAGTTATAACCAGGAGAATAATTTAATTGTTGGATAGAATTTCTACAATATTTAAGTTTTAACAGTCATTTGGCAGGACAAAACTTGAGTATTGTGGAAAAAAAAATGAAGTGTGATGGAATCCTTGCCACTTGCCTGGATGGGGGCAGCCCCAACAACACTATAGACGCTTAACACCATCCAGGGACAAAGCAGCCTGTGGCTGACACCACCACCAACACTTAGGAGCAGTAGTGTCTATCTACAAGCTGCACTGCAGAAATTCACTAAATATCCTGAGACAGCATCTTCTAAACTGATAAGGCACTTCCATCTAGAAGATCAGGGGCAACACATACATGGGAACACCACGCCCTGCAAGTTCCCCTCCAAGCCACTCCCCATTCTGACTTAGAAATATATCACCTTTCCTTCAGTGTCACTGGGTCAAAATCCTGGAATTCCCTCCCTAAGGGCATTGTGGGTTTACCTACAGCACATGGACTGCTGCAGTTCAAGAAGGCAGCTCACCCCCACCTTCTCAAGGGCAGCTACGATTGGCAATAAATGCTGGGCCAGCCAGCAACACCTACATCCCAAAGATGAGTTTTATAAAATGCATTTTGCCTTGCACTCATCAGGACATTTTGCAAGAATTCAATCTCAAGGGGAAAACCGATTTATAGTGCATGAGGTGAGTGATAGTTGGTTGACAAATGGACTCTTAATTGGTGGAAGTGTTGCCATGGAGAACGTACCCATTAATTCTGATTGACAGTCAACAGCCAGGATATGTTTAATGTCAGGCTTACAGAGTGCTGTGCTCATGAGTCCTGGAAGTTACATATCCTCATACACAGGCCCCTGTGGCAGAGGGTTTGAGCAGCGTTGGAGCACACGCTCCTGAGCTGCTTGGGTGAGTTTAAAAAATAAGGAATGATATCACAGAAAAATGTGCAGTTAATGTTAGACATCGTATTTCAACCCCAGGAATTTTGAAAAATGTAAATTTATAACCTAGCAGAGGGATAGTAAGAATTTATAGACACAGGAAAGGGGAGCTGACTTGTCACTAAAGGCAAGGAATTTATTCTTTCAACAAATCTACGTTTAAAGTTAATAGCATAAAACAAATAATTTTCTACTTGGCCTAAAGTTTGGTTAAACGTAATTTAACTGAAGAGAGACCAAGGGGTTTAGGTATACAGCTCCCTGAAAGTGGACACGGTGGTAAAGAAGGCATTGAACACACTTGCCTTCATTATTCAGATCACTGAGTATAAGAATTGGGGCATCATGCTGGGGTAGTACGGGACATTGGTGAGGCCACTTTTGGAGTACTGTGTACAGTTCTGGTCACCCTGTAATAGGAAGGATATTATTAAATTGGAGAGGCTGCAGAAGTTATTTACCAGAATATTACTGGGACTGGAAGGTTTGAGTTAAAAGGAAAGGCTGGATAGACTGGGACTTTGTTCTCGGAAGCATAGGAGGTTGAGGAGTGACCTTTTAGATGTTTATAAAATCATGAGGAGCATAGATAAGGTGAAAAGCAAAGGTTTTCTCACTAGGTTGGAGAATTCAAAACGAGAGAGAGTAATTTCAAGATGAAAGGAGAAAGATTTAAAGGCACCTGAGAGACAATCTTTTCACACATAGGGTTATTCGTATGGGGGATGAACTGTCAGAGGACAGGTACAGTTACAACATTGAAAAGACATTTGGACAGGCATTTAATAGGAAAGATTTAGAGGGATATGGGCCAAATGCAGACAAATTTGGGAAATCACTAGTTTAATTTAGGAAAGCGGGTCGGTATGGAGAAGTTGGACTGATGCTGTGTGACTCTTTGAATAACAGGGTAAGAGTCCTTGGTGTTACATATCCCGCAGTACATGGTAAGTCTCCTTTCCTCTTGTATAAATGATAGTTTTGTTTTTACTTTGGTATTTCTTGCAAAATGTCCGGGTGAACGTATGACAAAAAGCTTCAACAAAATATATCTCTCTACAGGAAAACTCAAGCTTCAGTCCCATTACAAATACTAAAAGACAGATTTGCATTTTCACAGAACCCATTATCCTCACAGGATGTCCAAAGGTTAGTTCGTTAATGAGGATTTTCTCTGACGTGTAGGCAGTGTTTAAATGTAGCAAATGAGGCAGCTAACATGTGCACAGCAAGATCCCACAAACAGCTCTGTGAAAATGACCAGATCACCTATTTTCACATATACCGAAGTAGATCAGGGATGGAGATGTTGTCATATCTTTTGCGTTCCTTCAAGTAGCAAATGCACCTTTCTACTTAACACCCACTCCAAAGTCAATGCCTTCAACACTGCAGTCCCCCTTTAGTAATGTCCTGGATTCTCTAACCTGACCCAGGTTCTCACATCTACTCCGTGAAAATTGCACCCATATCTTCCTGCGGTCTTAACAATATAACAGAGAAACAGAAACCAGATCTCTTACATGTTCCTCTCAGTTTGCGATGAGAAATCAACGTATCTGCCAAAGATGAACTTCAAATCCTAGAATGAAAGGAGAGTGAGAAAACACTGCTTGCACAAACTTCCTCAGCCTGCAGTGAAAAAGAAAAGGAGCGAGCTGCATGGGGACCTGGGAAAGAGGTTACCTTCTCTTCAACTTGTTTGGAAAGGTTCTTTACGTACAGGCGACAGGTCGGTTCACCTGGATTGTAATTCTTAAACAACGAAATGCTCTCCATCTCTGCAAGAAGAAAATCACAAACTGTGTATACCAATGGCATTATAGGAACACGAAGAGGTCATTCATCCCCGAGACTGCACAGCCATTCAAATCGATCACACCAAGCCATTTCTCAACTCCAATAAAAAGCTACCAATCTCAGTTATACCTCCTCAATTGACTTCAACATCCCACTACCCCCAAACAGCCCTGATCTGACTCTGAAGTTACAGACTCTCCCATTGGAAGATGACCAAACTTTAAATTGTACTGGCTTCATTCTCACCAGTGATTGGTGCATTAAGGTTAGTAATTGGCACTGCCCCTGACCCCCACACTCACCATCTCTGGAGAGCCTTCCTTTGGCCAACTGTTTCTTGGGAATGAACTCAGAGGGAATTTCTTCCTCTTCCTCCTCCTCACTTTCATTTTTTGAACATACAGGTGTTGGTTGGATTTTCCCAAATCCTGAATTTTGAGGTTCGGAATTCTCTTGCGGCTCTGTAAAAGTATCATCAGGAAACCGGAGCTTAACAACCAATCACAGCTCAGTGCCAACAACTTCACATTGAATCCACTCATTTCTCACAATACCTTTCATCCAGAATGTCACTGGATTCAACATACTGACCTCAAAGGAATAGATCTCTCCAACACTTCACAGGATCATAATTCAGACACTGAACCCCATGAGATCGTTTCATCAGAGGTTTGGATAATGTGTTGCCTTTTAAGGATCATCTTAGAATCATACAGTATAGAAGAGGCCCTTCAGCCCATTGAGTCTGTACTGCTAAAACTACGTTAAATCTACCCTACTCCCACTTTTCAGCGCTAGTCCCATAGCCTTGAAGTTAATGACATTTCAAGTGCTTGCCCAAGTACTTTTAAAAAGTTGTGAGATTTATCAACTCCTCCCAGACAGTACACTCCAGACACCCACCACTCTTTGGGAGAAAAGGGCTTTCCTCAAATCTCCTCTAAACCACCTGCCTTCCACCTTAAAAGTCTTGTTACTTTTTTGAAACTGACCTTCAACTAAGGGAACAGCTGCTTTCTATCCACCGGGTCCATACCCCTCATAACCTCAGACACCTCCATCAGGATCCCCCCCACCCTGCTCCACAGAGAATGCCCCGAGCTTATCCAGCCTCTCCACATCGTTAAGCTGCACCACCCTAGGCAGCATCCTGGTGAATCCCCTCTGCATCCTGTGCTGTATAAGCCCATCCTTCCTATCGTGTGGGGACCAGAACTGCACACCGTACTCCACCAAACTCCAATGTAATCTCCCTGCTCTTATCATCTATACCTTGACTGAAAATGGCAAGTGCCCTGTGTCCCTTCTGAACCACTCTATTAACCTTTCCAGCCACCTTCTGGGATCTGTGGATAAGCTCCCCAAGATCTCTCTGAACTTCCTAGTGTCTCATCATTTAAAAACTCCCTTGGTTTGTCATTTCTTCCTGCTTCACCTCACATGTATCAGGGTTAAATTCCATCTGATTCTGATCAGCCATTCTAACCAATCCGTAAACTGATCTGTAATCTAACACCTTCCTCCTCACTGTCAAACACCGTGTCATCTACAAACTTGATCACCCCTCCCTTGCCCATTCCCCACATTTTCCTCTATACTTCCCAAACAATAAGGGACCCAGCAGTGATCTCTGCAGTACACCACTGCACACCAGGCTCCAATACACAAACAGCCTTCGACCACCACCCTCTGTCTCCAAGAGTATTTTGGATCCAACTTGTCACGTTACTTGAGACCGCCATGTGCCTTTCTATATTTTTTAATCAGTCTCCCTTGTGGAACCTTATCAAAGATTTGGTTGAAATCCATAGAAACTACATCAACTACATCCATAAAAACCAGCCTCATTCAAACACTCAGTCACCGCCTTAAAGAAACGCAAACAAATTTGTTTGGTATGGCCTCCCGCTACAAAGCCATGCTGACAATCCCTGTTCAAACCTAAATACAAAAGATTAATTCTCTCCTTCAGAATTTTCTTCAATAGTCCCCCAGGCACTGATGTGAGGCTCACTGCTCTATAAGTCGATGGATAATCCCTACCATCGAGGAGATGGGCTCATGTTCTGGAGTTAGGTGCTGGCCTTCGGTGATGGGACTGCTGCAGTTCTCACCTGACAGTAAATCAGTGAGACATCAGAAATCATTAACCTCCTGTGAAGGGCTTTCAGGAAAGGAGAATAAATGTCTTTGTTTTTTCACTGGGACAGAGTGCACACTGGTTTCATGACAGCCTACCTGGTCGATGATCACCTCCTCCCTCCAACAAGCTGCTAGCATCGACAGAGATGTGGAATTCAATTTTCTTTTGACTGTGAGGCTGCGGCTGGTCAAAGACTTCAGACGGTGGAACCACAGGATGTGAGCTGGGAAGGCACAGGAAGATATAAATCAACCTTCACTAGAAGGTGGGACAAAGCAGCAGGAAGAAGACACTTGACCTTTCGAGCCTGCTCCACCATTAATTAAACCATGGCTGAAACAAACAATGCTGGGGGAAACTCAACAGGTCGAGCAGCTACTGTGGAGAGAGAGAGAAACAGAATAAACAATGCGCCCCATATGACTCTTCAGAACCACTCTGATTAGTGGAGGTGAGGCTACTAAATATTTTTTAAGACAAACGTCAATTATAGTCACAGTGTCATAGAGATGTACAGCACGGAAACAGACCCTTCGGTCCAACCCGTCCATGCCGACCAGATATCCCAACCCAATCTAGTCCCACCTGCCAGCACCCAGCCCATATCCCTCCAAACCCTTCCTATTCATATACCCATCCAAATGCCTCTTAAATGTTGCAATTGTACCAGCCTCCACCACATCCTCTGACAGCTCATTCCATACACGTACCTCCCTCTGGGTGAAAAACGTTGCCCCTTAGGTCTCTTTTATATCTTTCCACTCTCACCCTAATCCTATGCCCTCTAGTTCTGGACTCCCCGACCCCAGGGAACAGATTTTGTCTATTTATCCTATCCATGCCCCTCATAATTTTGTAAACCTCTATAAGGTCACCCCTCAGCCTCCGACGCTCCAGGGAAAACAGCCCCAGACTGTTCAGCCTCTCCCTATAGCTCAAATCCTCCAACCCTGGCAACATCCTTGTAAATCTTTTCTGAACCCTTTCAAGTTTCACAACATCTTTCCGATAGGAAGGAAACCAGAACTGCACGCAATATTCCAACAGTGGCCTAACCAATGTCCTGTACAGCTGCAACATGACCTCCCAACTCCTGTACTCAATACTCTGACCAATAAAGGAAGGCATACCAAACGCCTTCTTCACTATCCTATCTACCTGCGACTCCACTTTCAAGGAGCTATGAACCTGCACTCCAAGGTCTCTTTGTTCAGCACACTCCCTAGGACCTTACCATTAAGTGTATAAATCCCATTCTGACTTGCTTTTCCAAAATACAGCACCTCACATTTATCTAAATCGAACTCTATCTGCCACTTCTCAGCCCAGTGGCCCATCTGATCAAGATCCCATTGTTCTCTGAAGTAACCTTCTTCGCTGTCCACCACACCTTCAATTTTGGTGTCATCTGCAAACTTACTAACTGTACCTCTTATGCTCACATCCAAATCATTTTATATAAATGACGAAAAGTAGAGGGCCCAGCACCGATCCTTGTGGCACTCCACTGGTCACAGCCCTCCAGTCTGAAAAGTAACCCTCCAATACCACCCTCTGTATTCTACCTTTGAGCCAGTTCTGTATCCAAATGGCTAGTTCTCCCTGTATTCCATGAGCTCTAACTTTGTTAACATGTCTCCCATGAGGAACCTTGTCGAATGCCTTACTGAAGTCCATATAGATCACATCTACCGCTCTCCCCTCATCAATCCTCTTTGTTTCAACAAAACTCAATCAAGTTCATGAGACATGAACACACAAAGCCATGTTGACTATCCCTAATCAGTCCTTGCCTTTCCAAATACTATTCATCCTGTCCCTCAGGATTCCCACCAACAACTTGCTCACCACCGAGGTCAGGCTCACCGGTCTATAGTTCCCTGGTTTGTCTTTACCGCCCTTCTTAAACAGTGGCACCACATTAGCCAACCTCCAATCTTCCGGCACCTCACCTGTGACTATCGATGATACAAATATCTCAGCAAGAGCCCCAGCAATCACTTCTCTAGCTTCCCACAGAGTTCTCGGGTACACCTGATCAGGTCCTGGGGATTTATCCACCTTTAACCATTTCAAGATATCCAGCACTTCCTCCTCTGTAATCTGGACATTTTTCAAGATGTCACCTATTTCCCCACATTCTATATCTCCCATATCCTTTTCCACAGTAAATACTGATGCAAAATACACGTCTAGTATCTCCCCCATTTCTTGCGGCTCCACACAAAGGCTGCCTTACTGATTTTTGAGGGGCCCTATTCTCTCCCTAGTTACCCTTTTGTCCTTAAATATATTTTTAAAAACACTTTGGATTCTCCTTAATTCTATTTGCCAAAGCTATCTCATGTCCCCTTTTTGCCGTCCTGATTTCCCTCTTAAGTATACTCCTATTGCCTTTATACTCTTCTAAGGATTCACTTGATCTCTCCTGTCTATACTTTACATATGCTTCCTTCTTTTTCTTAACCAAACCCTCAATTTCTTTAATCATCCAGCATTCCCTATACCTCCCAGCCTTCTCTTTCACCCTGACAGGAATGTACTGTCTCCAGACTCTTGTTATCTCATTTCTGAAGGCCTACCATTTTCCAGCTGTCCCTTTACCTGCGAACATCTGCCTCCAATCAGCTTTTGAAAGTTCTTGCCTAATACCGTCATAACTGACATTCCTCCAATTTAGAACTTTTAGATCTGGTCTACCCTGTTCCATCAGTATTTTAAAACAAATAGAATTATGGTCACTGGCCCCAAAGTGCTCCCCCACTGACACCTCAGTCACCTGCCCTGCCTTATTTCCCAAGAGTAGGTCGAGTTTTGCACCTTCTCTAGTAGGTACACCCACATACTGAATCAGAAAATTGTCTTGTACACACTTAACAAATTCCTCTCCATCTAAACCTTTAACACTATGGCAGTCCCAGTCTATGTTTGGAAAGTTAAAATCCCCGAACAGAGTGGGAAGGGTGTGGAATGCCCTGCCTGCCAATGTAGTCAACTCAGCCACATTAGAGAGATTTAAACAATCCTTAGATAAGCACATGGATGATGATGGTGAGATAGTGTAGGGGGAACGAGCTGAGAATAGTTCACAGGTCAGTGCAACATTGAGGGCCGAAGGGCCTATTCTGCGCTGTATAGTTCTAAGTTCTATAACCACCCTATTATTCTTACAGATAACTGAGATCTCCTTACAAATGTGTTTCTCAATTTCCCTCTGACTATTAGGGGGTCTATAATACAATCCTAATAAGGTGATCATCCCTTTCTTATTTCTCAGTTCCACCCAAATAACTTCCCTGAATGTATTACCGGGAATATCCTTCCTCAGCACAGCTGTAATGCTATCCCTTTTCAAAAATGCCACACTCCCTCCTCTCTCGCCTCCCTTTCTATCCTTCCTGTAGCATTTGTATCCTGGAACATTAAGCTGCCAGTCCTGCCCATCTCTTCGCCGTGTTTCCGTAATTGCTATGACATCCCAGTCCCATGTTCCTAACCATGCCCTGAGTTCATCTGCCTTGCAGTTTATCAGTCCTGCTTTGACCCTGCCTGCCCTGACCGTTTGACTCGCTCCTTTTCCCCCTGTACCAGTCTCAGATTGATCTCTTTTCTCACTATTTCCTTTATAAAACAGTAATTGCTGTTCCTGGAATTCGAGGCAATCACCTCCAACGCCTAAACTCACTCAAAAAAAGGAGCGGCTCTTACAGCCACAAGGTGTTCCTTTCCTCCATCTTGAATTCTTGACCAAAGGAGTTAAAGCATATTGGGGCAGGTGGGAAAATGGAGCTAAGACCACAACCAGATCAGTCACAACCATATGGAATGGCAAACTCACTGGACTAGACAATCTACTCCAATCCATATTTCTGTTCCCCCATCATCCCCAATGGTTACAGACATGGACACTGCAGTAAAGAAACTGAAGATTTCTGATTCGGCTGCACAATATTAGGATGCAGAAACTGGTTAACTAATCTTCTATTATGTATTGCCTTCTAACAACCTAATGATCCTAACAGAGTGTTCATCAAGAATGACTACTTCTGCCCAACCATCACAAACACAGAGATTGAGTACAAAAGTAGAGAAATGATATAGGTATTTATAAAACCCGCATTAGGCCCCAAATACAGTGTAGCATCTAGAACTGATCAGCACATTCGGAAGGACGCAAGGATGTCCAAGGGGGTTTTTAGTTCTAATATTTGTTCAGGGATGTACCAGTGATCAACATTCATTGTCTAACCCCAAGTATCCTGGTGGTGATGAGCTGCTGCAGTCCATTTGGTGTAGGTGCTCCCACAATACTGCTAGGGTTTGACAACCAGAACTTTGATGCAGCGACACTGAGGGAACAGTGATATATTTCCAATCAGGACACTGAGTGGCTTAGAGGGGAACTTGCAGGGGATGGTGTTCGCATGTATCTATTGCCCTTGTCCTTCTAGATGGAAGTGGCTGTGGGTTTGGATGGTGCAGTCTCAGGAGCCACGGTGAATTTCTGCAGTGCATCTTGTCGACTGCACACACTGCTGCTGCTAAGCGTCGGAGGTGGAAGAGGTGAATATTGAAGGTGGTAGCTTGGGTGCCAAACAGGCTGCTTTGACCTGCTTGGTGTTGATCTCCTTGTTGATGGATTTGCATCTATCCAGGCAAGTGGGGAATATTCCCTCACACTCCAGATTTGTGCTTTATGGACAGGGAACAGACTTTGAAGACTCAGATGATGGAGATTTTGACTACAGAATCCCAACCTCTGACCTGCTCTGGTAGCCACAATATTTATACAGTGAGTTCAGTTCAGTTTCTGGTCAATGGTAACCCCCACCAGGATGCGGATAGTGGGGGATTCATGCCACTGAAAGCTAACTGGTGATCGTTAGAGTCTTTCTTGCTGTGGATGATGATTGTCTGGGCACTTATGAAGCGTGAATGTTATTTGCATCTTCACAGCAGACACCTGGATGTTGTTCAGGTCTTGCAGCATTTGGACATGGATTGCAGGAGTAAAACATGATGCTGACCATTGATTGCTCATTTCGGAAGTTTTTGTAACATTTACAAGAATGATTTCTGAGATGAGGAACATCAGTTATGAAGATAGATTGGTTAAGTCAGGGCACTTTTCTTTGGAGAGAGAGATCTGATAACAAAATTCAAAACCTGGAGGAATGTGGACAGAGTAGATAGGGAGAAACATTTCCAACTCCTGAAAGGATTGTGATTGAGGTACAAGATTTAAAGCAATGGGCAAAAGTAGCAAAACTGATAGGAAGGAAATCTTTTTCATGCAGAGAGGGGCTAGGGTTTGGAACGCACTGCCAGAGTGTGTGGTAGCAAATCTAATCAAAGCACTCAAAACGGTTCGCTACCTGAAAAAGGAGAACGGACATGGTCACAGAAAGAAATTCGAAGAAGGCACCAAGCAAGTTGTTGAGAGTCAGTACTAATATGACAGGCAGAGTGGCATCCTACAGCATCCAAACAATTCTGTGAACTCCTGGGATCAAACAGCCAATGGCTGAGATGCTGAAGCTGGCTTTCAATGTGGAACAGGGCTGGAATGAGATTATACAGGCAGCCCTGATTACAATCAATAGGCTACTCCAGAATCAAGAGAAAGTGAGGATTGCAGATCAGAATCAAAAAAGGTGGCGCGCTGGAAAAGCACAGAAGGGCAGGCAGCATCCGAGGAGCAGGAGAATCGATGTTGCAGGTATAAGCCCTCTTATCCCCGAAATGTTGATTCTCCTGCTCCTTGGATGCTGTCTGACCTGCTCTGCCCCTTTTCCAGTGCCACACTTTTCGACTCTACTCCAGAATTAAACCTTCTTGTATAACCTCATCATTACAGTCTGCAGTTGAGAGTGGGGAGATCTAAGAGGACGTTCTGCAACCAAAGGAGTGTTAAACGTTAATGATGGCCAGACCAGATAAGAGGTGCCTTGGGAAGCACTGTCTGCACTGTGTGTGCATACTTGGAGATTACTGGGCTTTATTGGTGAATGTTGTTCCAATATGTGCAGTGAGCACTGTCAACAGACTGCCTGGTATAAGTCAGCAAGTGCAGAATGGAACCCAGTGACAAATTCTGCTGGAAATTGAAGCTCATTACAGGCATTCCTCAAGTTACAAATGGGTTCCGTTCTTGAATACTTTTATAAATCAATTTGTCTGCAAGTTGGAACGCAACACAATACAAAATAACCGTTCATTGCTCTGAGAAAATGTTCATGTCAGATCTTTAAAATTAATATTACTTGGGGATCTCTTTTGTAACTACAAGCACTTATAAATTGTACAATTGTAAATTGGGGACAGCAGCCTGTAGATAAAATATTCCTGAACCCATCATAGATATGATTTAGATCCACGTGTGCTAAAAACAGAGCGCGCAGGAGTTAAACATTTATTATGTGATAGAGGGGCAAGGGGAATTTCTCACTTTACTGTAAGTGGTTGCGATCTGGAAAGCACTGCCTGCAAGGTTGCTGGAAACAGATTTAATAATTTTGAGAAGGGAATTGGAGAAATTTAGAAAAGGAGAAAGATTGCAGGGCTCTGGAGAAAGAGCGGGGGAGTGGGACATAATGGAATACAATGGGCTGAATGGTCCCCTTTTGTGCTCCAAGTCCCACATCCCAGACTTATCTTCTTAGGTTCTTACCTCTGGGTAGGTGCTTTTGGCACGTTAATCAGGTCCTTCAGTCTAGGTCGTTTTCGGACTGAGACCCGCTTTCTCTTCTGTCTCTGTTTTGGTGGAAGTGAGGCCAATTCCATCAATCGCACCATCCTGGAAAGAAAAAGGAAATGTTTTAGCATTGAACAGATTTCCAGGGAAGGAGGATTATTTACTTGGCCAAACTGGAGAAGCTGAGATATACTTGCTCCTTTTTCAATAAAAATGTCAATATTGTTTAAAATCCAGGGCTTCCTTGGACTTGCTGCCCTTACCCTTCACTCAGAGAAACACGCTGGCCCTGAATTCTGAAGTAAACACCGTAACTATCCCATGGAAATAAAACACTGGAGATAATAATGGGGCAAAAGGCTGATAAGTCCTTTGGGTGTTGCCGGATGCATCCTAGGATTTCAAAAGAATTAGTCAAAGTTAAAAATCACACAACAATGAGTTATAGTCCAACAGGTTTAATTGGAGGTACTAGCTTTCAAAGTGCTGCTTCTTCATCAGGTGGTTGTGGAGCAGGATTTATAAATTCTGTGTCCTATGATCCTGCTCCACAGCCCCCTGATGAAGAAGCAGCGCTCTGAAAGCTAGTGCTTCCAAATCAACCTGTTGGATTATAACCTGGTGTTGTGTGATTTTTAACTTTGCACATCTCAGTCCAACACCGACATCTCTAAATCAAAAGAAGTAGTGACAGAGATTGTGCACGCACTGGTTGCCATTTTCCAAGAATTCTTAGAATCAGATAAAGTCCCAATGCCTTCAGCTGCTTAGCACCAAACTTCCTAAACCCCTCTGTCTTTCTCTCCTGCTTAAAAGTTCCCTCTTTAACCAAGTTTCTGTCCTAATATCTCCTTTAATGAACCCATGTCAAATTCTGTTCACGATTGTTCCTGTGAAACATCATGGGTTGGAGAGAAACCATTTCCCTGGTGAGAGAGTCTGGAACAAGGAGCATCACTTTAAAATCCAAGTCACGGTTCAAGCCAGGAGACATCTCTTCACACAACGGAGGGAAATCTGGACATCGATCCCCAAAACATTGTCTTTGTTAAGCAGGGGGGTGACATTTAATAAATTCAGTGCTGGACTTTTGCAGTAGTTTGCAAAGTTGGATACAATTGAGACAACAATCAACCACAATCTGACTGAAAGGTAGTACTCGAGTGGCTGAATCGCCTCCTTCCTGCTCTCAGACATAACTACATTAAAGATGCTGGAGTCAAAGTTATTGTTGTACTTGCCTTTCTTTATCCTCTTCACTTCCACTTTCATATTCGGATTCTTCCTCACTCGAAACATCCATCTCTTCCTCGGGCAGAGGGGGTTCCTCTGGGGGCAGTGGAGGCATTGGTGGGGGGGCAGGAGCATACTCCTCATACTAACAGAAACAGGAAAACAAATTCCTCAATTACCCAGGGAAACGGATCATCATTCAGCCCATCTAGCCTGCCCTGCCACTCGACAAGACGATGCCCAAGTCCATTTACTCAGCGTGGTTCATTCAGTAACAAAACCCACCCATTCAGATTGATCATGAATATCTGAGATGGAAACGACTGCATTTTGTGCAAGTATTTCAAGAGGCAAGAAATATTACATTTCTCTTGCACCTACCACTGCTACAGAAACAAACAAAACACATTAAACTCATGGCAAAGTGTACTTACTGTTGTAATATACAATACAGCAGCTAATTTACACACAACAAGCTCCCACTAACAGCATTGGGGCAGGGATCAGGTAATCTGGTTCAGTAACGATGAGTGAAGGACAAACATTGGCCAGGTCACTGAAGTCACTCAACTCCAGCATCTGCAATCCTCACTTTCTCCGAGATCACTGAAGTTAACCAACCTGTCCCATTCATCAAATTACTCATCCTTCCACTTCAGAGGGAAAAGGAGACCACGGTTTAATATCTCAGCTGAATACTGACTCATATAAGGGGCAGAGCCCTTGTGGCGCAACCCACCGACATTGCCCGCATGCTCGGCACCAACCCACCCGACAGTGCAGCATTCCCACAGTGCTTACCCACCCGACAGTGCAGCACTGCCTCAGTGCTGACCCTCCAATAGTGCCTTCTCCCTCAGTGCCACCTTGGTTCCTATCCCCTGACAGTGCGGCACTCTGTTGATAATTCGTCTGAACTTTGGCTGAGGACTCTAGAGTGGAATGGACACAGTGCACCTTCCGATTGGGATGTATGGGAGGTTACCCCCCCAAACATATCTGTTTAAAGTTAAAATCACACAACACCAGGTTATAGTCCAATAGGTTTAATTGGAAGCACTAGCTTTCGGAGTGTCGCTCCTTCAGATGGTAGTGGAGGGCTCAATCCTAAGACACAGAATTTATAGTAAAAGTTTACAGTGTGATGTAACTGAAATTATACATTGAAACACTGATTGTCTGTGGAGTCTTTCATCTGTTAGAATACAGTGATAGTTTCACATGTGATTTACACATGAAAGAAGTGAAACTATCACTGTATTCTAACAGATGAAAGGCTTAACAGACAATCAATTTTTCAATGTATAATTTCAGTTACATCACACTGTAAATTTTTACTATAAATTCTGTGTCTTAGGATTGAGCCCTCCATCACCACCTGAAGGAGCGACGCTCCGAAAGCTAGTGCTTCCAATTAAACCTATTGGACTATAACCTGGTGTTGTGAGATTTTTAACTTTGTACACACCAGTCCAACACCGGCATCTCCAAATCAAAACCGTATTGGAACAGCCTATGAAGCTGGTGTTTCGGCAAGGTAAGGGGCTAATCATATTTGTGGTCCCATAGCAGCTGTAGTAACTCACTGATGTAACTGGAGTCCCAGTGGCGTAAGGCTGGGATTAGAGTGAAGTGATTTCACCCAAATAACACACCACCCACTGATTGGGTTCGTGAAGCAAAATGTAAAACCTAACGATTATTCCATATCTTCTTGGTGTTATCCACGAAGCAGTTTGTCCCATTAGCCCCAGCAATTGACACAATCCGCAGACCAGTTCGAACCCCTGTAACCTTTTCATGAACGAGTTATCTAGCTGGAAGATTATCCTGTCCTCTGCCCCATAGGCATCTCTCCCTGCTGAACACCGCCCATCCTGGTTAACGTTTACAGCCATTTGTTTTCATTTCCAAAAGAAAATAAAAATTACCCTCACTGTAGAAATGGTGCTGAGCTCGATCAGGCTGCAGCGATATTACAGGAAGCAGCAGCTCAATGAGCCTCAGCTAACCCCATGCAAGTTCAAACCAATTAGTCCGACTCCCTGGTTGTTTCCCCTGAAGTCTTAGTTTTTCTTCCCTTTGAGTATTATGCTCATCTCCTTTGAGTCATATTACTAAATATATCCATCAGGCAGCACACAGATCCCAAAAACTGTATAAAACAAAATCCCCCTCTGGGGCTTTTCCCAATTCCCTTCAATCTGTCTCCCTCTGCTCCCTCACCCTCCTGCCCCTGGAAACACACTCTCCTGATTGACTCCATCAAACTCTCTCCATGATTTTGAACACCTCGGTTAAACCTCCCAGAACCTTCTCTACTCTAAGGAGAACAATCCCAGCTTCTCCAGTCTCTCCCCATTCACTGAAGTCCCTTATCGCTGGTCCACACAAATACAGGGACAGGAGCAGCAATAAGGGCACCCTTCTTCTTGAGTCTGCTCCGTGACTCAATGAGACCATGGCTGACATGATTGCTCCACATTCCCTCCAACCCTTGGTAACCTCACACCTTTTCGTTTATCAAGAATCTATCTCCCTTTGTCCAAACAATATCCAGATTTCGACTCCACCACTTTGACAGGAAGAGAATTCCAAAGACATGGGAGCCTGAGAAATAAATTCTCCTTCTCCATCGTAAATGAACGGCCCCTTTTTTAAAATACTGACCCCTAGCTCTCGGTTCTGCCACAAGGGGAAACATCCTGTCCACATCTACCCCGTCAAGACCCCTCCAGATCTTATGTTTCAATCAAGCCATCTCTCACACTTCTAACATCTAATGGAAGTGAGGCTTATTTGTCCAACCGTTATTTAGAAGGCAACCCACCCATTCCAGATATTAATCTGAGAAACCTTCTCGGACTTGCTTCCCACTCATTTACAGCTTTCCTGAAATAAGATGACCAGTACTGTACCCAGTCCTCCAGGTATGGTCTCACCAGTGCCCTGTCTGACTGAAGCATAATCCCCAGGACTTTTGTGTTCAGTTCTATTTGGAATAACATGGAACAATACAGCGCAGAACAGACCCTATGGCCCTCGGTATTGTGCTGACCTATGAACTCATCTAAGCCCATCCCCCTCCACTATCCCATCATCATCCATGTGTTTATCCAAGGATTGTTTAAATCTCCCTAATGTGGCTGAGTTAACTACATTCCACTCTCTGAGTAAAGAACCTGCCTCTGACATCTGTCTTATATCTATCATCCCTCAATTTGTAGTTATGCCCATCGTACAAGCTGACGTCATCATCCTAGGAAAAAGACTCTCACTGTCTACCCTATCTAATCCTCTGATCATCTTGCATGTCTCTATCAAATCCCCTCTTAGCCTTCTTCTTTCCACTGATTACAGAACCAAGTCTCTCAGCCTTTCCTCATAAGACCTTCCCTCCAGACCAGGCAACATCCTGGTAAATCTCCTCTGCACCTTTTCCAATGCTTCCACATCCTTCCCAAAATATGGGGACCAGAACTGTACACAATATTCCAAGTGTGGCCGCACCTGCGTTTTGTACAGTCGCAGCATGATATTGCGGCTCCGGAACTCAATCCCTCTACCAATGAAACCTAACACACTGTATGCCTTAACAGCACTATCCACCTGGGTGGCAACTTTCAGGGATCTATGTACATGGACTCCAAGATCCCTCTGCACATCCACACTACCAAGAATCTTTCCATTGATCCAGTACTCTGCCTTCCCATTATTCTTCCCAAAGTGCATCACCTCACATTTAGTTGCATTGAACTCCATTTGCCACCTCTCAGCCCAATTCTGCAGTTTATCCAAGTCCCCCCGCAACCTGTAACATTCTTCCACACTGTCCACTACTCCACTGACTTTAGTGTCGTCTGCAAACTTACTAATCCATCCTTTGCCTGTGTTTAAGTCATTTATAAAAATGACAAACAGGAGTGGTCCCAAAACAGACCCTTGAGGCACACCATTAGTAACCGGACTCCAGGCTGAATATTTTCCATCAACCACCACTCGCTGCTTTCTTACAGAAAGCCAGTTTCTAATCCAAACTGCTAAATCACCCTCAATCCCATGCCTCCACATTTTCTCCAGTAGCCTACCATGTGGAACCTTATCAAAGGCTTTACTGAAGTCCATATATACCACGTCAACTGCCCTACCCTCATCTACATGCTTGGTCACCTTCTCAAAAGAGTCAATAAGGTTTTTGAGACATGACCTGCCCTTGACGAAACCATGTTAACTATCTGCAATCAAATTGTTGCTTGCTAGATTACTATAAATCCTATCTCTTATTATCCTTTCCAAATCTTTTCCTACAACAGACATAAGGCTCACTGGTCTATAATTACCTGGGTCATCTCTGCTGCCCTTCTTGAACAAGTGCACAAAAAATTTGCAATCCTCCAGTCCTCTGGTACTAAACCTGTAGACAATGACGACTCAAATATCAAGGCCAAAGGCTCTGCTATCTCCTCCCTAGCTTCCCAGCAAATCCTCGGTTAAGAACATAAAAAAAACAGTAACATTCCAAGCTTTTCTGATTACTTGCTGTACCTGCACACTAACCTTTTGAAATTCCTGCATTCAGACACCCAGATTCCTTTACGTCTGAGTGCTGCAATCTCTCAACATTTAGATAATATGCTTCTTTTTATCCTTCTAGCCAATGGACAGTATCACATTTTTCAACATTATGGTCTATTTGCCACATTTAACCTGTCTACACCCCTTTGTAGATTCCTTATCACATCTTATTTCCCAACCTCTCTCTGCCCCATACTCTCCAAGGCCTTGACATTCTGCATCAATATCTCAGCTATTGGCTAACTGTGGGTGCTCCATGCACCACTGCTACAGCTTTCACACACAGATTACCATTGGAGGGCGGGTCGTGATGGGTCCGAAGGGAGCAGGCAGATTCATCTTGTTCATCAGGTGCAGAACCTGCAAGCAAGGTATTCAGTTATCAGCATGACATTCAAACTGTGAACAAAACACACTAACCCTACACTTTTTCATCTCAGATGTCCCAAAGTAGTTAAACTTAAGTGAGTCTTTCCGAAATGTGGTAACTCTTTTAATGTAAGAAATGCTGTACTCCACCAAGTACAGTAGGTTACCAGAAACAGGAATGTGATCAGCACCTGCGTTATCTGGCCATCTGTTCAAAGATGGAACAACGTGTTGGGATGTCATGTTACAACTGGACAAGACATTGGTAAGGCCACATTTGGAAAACTGTGTAGAATTCCGATCACTGCTATAGAAAGGACATTATTAACCTGAAAAAGGTATAAAAATTTACAAGGATATCACCAAAATGGGTTTGAGTTATAAGGAGAGGCTAGATAAGCTGGGACTTTTATTCCCAGGAACACAGGAGGCAGACGGGTGACTTTTTAGAGGTTTATAAAATCATGAGGGACGCAGATAAGGTGTACAGTCAAGGTCTTTTCCCCAGGATAGAGAAGTCCAAAACCAGAGGGCATAGCCTTAAAGTGAGAGGAGAAAGATTTAAAAAGGGACCGGAGGGTCAACTTTTCTATGTAGAGGGTGGTGCATTCTGGAAAACTCTGTCAGAGGAAGTGGTGGAGGCTGATACAATTACAACATTTAAAAGACATTTGGATAGGAATGCAGATAGGAAGGATTTAAAAGGAGATGGGTTTAGATCAGTGTGGTGCTGGAAAAGCACAGCAGGTCAGGCAGCATCTGAGGAGCAGGAAAATCAACGTTTCTGGCAAAAGCCGTTCATCAGGAATGCTGTTTCAGTACATGGTTGAAGAAGGATGGGCCAAATTAGACTAGCTCAGTTCAGGAAACCTAAGCATGAACTGGTTGGGCCAAAAAGTCTGGTTCTGTGTAACTCGGTCTTATATTTATACAGCACCACTTACAAAATGGAATGCCCCAAGACACTTTGCAGGAACGCTGTAAAATGCAGTTCGACATTGAGTCACATATGATATTAGAACACAAGAACACGAAACAATAGAAACAGGTTCAGGCCATTCGGCCCTGCTATTCATCATGGCTGATCTACATCAGGCCTCAACTCCGACTTCAAGCCACCTCAGCATGGCTGATGGTTCTTCAATATTTCAAACATATATTTAACTCCTCTTTAAATACTTTCAATGATCTAGCCTCCACAGTTCTCTATGGTAAAGACATTCAATGTCCTTGGGACATGCCAGTGTATCCTATCGTTAATATAAGGCAGAAAGATGTTCACAGCAGTCCGGGTGCAGCCTCACTCATTCATTTTACAGTTGGAACAAGATTTCCCTATTTTTAAACTCCAAACCCTTAGCTGCACAGGTCAGAATTCCATGTGCCACATTTTTGCACACTCACTTAACCTCTATCCTTTAATCACTTGCAAGACCTTGAAACCTTTTGTGTTTCATGTACAAGAACACCCAGATGCCTCCCTATCTTGTACACCAATTAAATGTGGCATCTTATCAAATACCTTCTGGAATCCAAATACACTAAGTAGTCTTTTTCCCAGGGTAAAGGAGTTCAAACTTAGAGGGCATAGGTTTAAGGTGAGGGGGGAAAAGATTTGTAAGGGATCCAAGGGGCAACTTTTTCACACAGAGGGTGGTGCGTGTATGGAATGAGCTGCCAGAGGAAGGGGTGGAGGCTGGTACAATTACAACATTTAAAAGGCATCTGGATTTGATTTATGAACAGGAAGGGTTTGGAGGGATACAGGCGAAGTGTTGGCAAATGGAACGATACCTGATTGAGATGCCTGGTCAGCATGGACAGGTTGGACATGATGTATAACTCTACGACTCTATGTACTGATTCCCCTTTCTCATGTCTGCTTGTCATAGCCTCAAAGAACTCCGTAACAAATCCTTCAAACATGATCTCCTTTCCACAAAAACCACGTCGACTCTGTTCAATTGCACTAAGCTTTTCTCAATGTCCTTCTACTGAACAGAATTTCTTCCATTGACTGGATGACCAATAACATTCGGCAAACTCCTCTGTTCTGCAAAATCATCTCAAGAAAAAGTAAGAGTGAAAGACTGTGTGATTGAAATCTTTAAAATTACGTAAGGGCTTGACACAGTGGGTGGAGGGAATATGTTTGCACTGAAGATCAGAACTTGGTGCGATGAAGACAAGACAGTCCCTAATAAATCCAATCAACAATCCAGGAGAAACATCCTCACCCAGAGAGCGGAGGGAACATGGGACCTGCACCCATGAGGGAATATTATTGCTACATTAAAGGGGAAGCTGAATGAACATCCTTTGATTCCTTTTTGCCTCACATATGTTGATAAAGTGAGATGAAATGAGGGTGGCATGAATAAATATTGCCGTTGCCAAATATGGGCCCAATGGCGTATAAATTTACATGATTCAACAAAAATTCAGTAAAAGCAAAGGCTGAGATTTTCTTGCAGCCAAAGGTTAAAAATATCTCAACGAATTATTTTACCTGCACGTAGAACTTGGGTACACTCGCCATGGCATTTGCAATGTTGGCCAGAGTGACGCTGGATGGCGGTGGGTACAGATACTTCAAACATGGGTTCATGGGATAGGTAAACCTGTAACACAAGGAGGACAAGGTCCACAGTCCAACACACAGCTTGAGGATCTCTCAGCCTGCTGACGAAAAACTTGCTGACACCTAAAATCCAACCTGACAATGTAACTGACTCAGCAGCGTTGTGGTGAAAACGCTGACAGGGAGAAAGTGAAGACTGCAGATGCTGGAGATCAGAGTCGAGAGGGTGGTGCTGGAAAAGCACAGCAGGTCAGGCAGCATCTGAGGAGCAGGAGAATCATGTTTCACGCAAAAGCCATTCATCTCATCTGCCACCATTTGTAACGATTCCCATAAAGCGTTTTCCACTGAGGTAGGTGGAGGGATAAATGTTCACCAGGCACCTGAAAGACTCCTCTGCTCTTCTTCAGAATAGTGTCAATGACAGGCACAGGGCCAGAAAATACTGGCAGATGTAAACCCGAGAAATGGGGCAGGACCAGACCCTCCGACAGTGCGGCATTCCCTCAGCACTGACCCTCCGACAGCGCGGCACTCCCCCAGCACTGACCCTCCGACAGCGCTGCACTCCCTCAGCACCGACCCTCCGACAGCGCTGCACTCCCTCAGCACCGACCCTCCGACAGCGCTGCACTCCCTCAGCACCGATCCTCCGACAGTGTGGCACTCCCTCAGCACTGACCCTCCGACAGTGTGGCACTCCCTCAGCACTGACCCTCCGACAGCGCTGCACTCCCTCAGCACTGACCCTCTGACAGCGCTGCACTCCCTCAGCACTGACCCTCTGACAGCACTGCACTCCCTCAGCACTGACCCTCCGACAGCACTGCACTCCCTCAGCACTGACCATCCGACAGCGCTGTACTCCCCCAGCACTGACCCTCCGACAGTGTGGCACTCCCTCAGCACCGACCCTCCGACAGCGCTGCACTCCCTCAGCACCGACCCTCCGACAGCGCTGCACTCCCTCAGCACCGACCCTCCGACAGCGCTGTACTCCCTCAGCACCGACCCTCCGACAGCGCTGTACTCCCTCAGCACTGACCCTCCGACAGCGCTGTACTCCCTCAGCACTGACCCTCCGACAGTGGGGCACTCCCTCAGCACTGACCCTCCGACAGTGGGGCACTCCCTCAGCACTGACCCTCCGACAGTGGGGCACTCCCTCAGCACCGACCCTCCGACAGCGCTGTACTCCCTCAGCACCGACCCTCCGACAGCGCTGTACTCCCTCAGCACTGACCCTCCGACAGCGCTGTACTCCCTCAGCACCGACCCTCCGACAGTGGGGCACTCCCTCAGCACTGACCCTCCGACAGTGGGGCACTCCCTCAGCACTGACCCTCCGACAGTGGGGCACTCCCTCAGCACTGACCCTCCGACAGTGGGGCACTCCCTCAGCACTGACCCTCCGACAGTGGGGCACTCCCTCAGCACTGACCCTCCGACAGTGGGGCACTCCCTCAGCACTGACCCTCCGACAGTGGGGCACTCCCTCAGCACTGACCCTCCGACAGTGGGGCACTCCCTCAGCACTGACCCTCCGACAGTGGGGCACTCCACCTTTGGATCTGGCAGTTTGTGTAGTCACTGGTTTGAAATCGTAGTGTGTGTTTAATGAATCGAGGTACCAGCTGCCCGGTGTGGTTGGTGTTAGAATCCTGATGAGCTGGTTCCACCGTTAAAGCCATGTTACTAACCCGAGGCTCTTGGCAATCGCATCCTCAATAGCGGGAACTCTTGGTTTCAGAGCCTGCTTCACAACCTCATCGTCTGAAGTTTTTTGTGTCACGTGACTAAAAAGCAGAAATAAAGAAAATGAAAAATCCATACATTCTATCAAGCATCATGCGAATTCTTTGTTTTATTACACTAGAAACTTCATGAATTTCCCAAACAACATCAGAGAATTTTCACACGAATATTTAACACTGAGGCAAATGAAAGGGATGACATTCCGAAAGGAGAGTCCGGCCAGGTGTGAACAAATGGCCAACAATATTGCAATAATGGAAACCAGGGTGGATGAGGGGCTCAATCTGAGGAGATCTCAGGAGGTTCACATGTTGGGAGAGAACACATACAAACAAACGGTGAAAGGAATTTGAACTGAAGAATGAGAACTTTGAAATCAAGGCTTTGCCAGACTTGAAACTAAGTGGCAAATATGAGACCTCCATTCAAGAAAGGAAGGAAGAGAAAACAAGAATAAAATAAAATGATCAGTACTGACAAAGATTTACAGGACTCGAAACTCTTTCTTCCCACAGACACTGCTGGAACTGTATTTCTCTCGGCACTCTGATTCTTAAACTGCAGACCAGTTAGCTTGATGTTGGCCAAGGGAGAGCTGTTCAAATCGATCATGTCTCAGACACTTGGGAAACTCAAAGTAATTGGGAAGATTCAACATAATTTTGCAAAAAGCAAATATATTTAAACAACAGATTATCTGAATGGGTACCATGTGATGTGGACAAGGGGGATCATATTGATGTGCTGTACTTGGTTTCCAAAAGGCATTTCACAATGTTCTGCACAAAAGGTTATTTCACCAAGTAGGGACTGTATTTGTCTGTGCGCGTGAATGTGTGCATGCTGTGGGATGGTGGTGAAAGAGAATTATTAGAATGGATAAAAGATTGGTTGGTTAGTCGGTAGAAAACAGAGCGTATACAAAAGTGTGTGTGTTCCAGATTTGCAGGACATGATGACATTAAAAATTATGACTTAGACAAGGGGACGGAAGGTACAGCAGCTGTGACCAGATTGGGTGCTCTGAAGATGACATAATGAGAATGCAGCCTGCTACAGACAGGTCGACGGAGTGGTCAGAAATCTGGTCGAGCGAAGTATAACGTGAAAAAACATGAAACGGTTAATTTTGGCAGGAAGAAGGAAAGTAGACTAGGCCAGAAACACTGAATGGCTGTGGAACGCTGAGATACAGAGGTATCAGGATGTTCTGGTACACAACTCATACAACATTATAGCAAGTGATTACAAAGGCTCACAAAATGCTTTTTTTTGTTATGAGAGGAATGGAACATAAAATGAAGACTAATAAATAAAAAACAGGTAGTAGAGAAATTCCGGAGGTCTGGTGACATCTGCAGACAGAGAAAAAGCATTAACCTTTCAGTTCAATTGGATACTCAAACTGCTAATGCCAGGAGCTGCTGAGTTTCTTCGGCACTTTGTTTTTATTTCGGATCTCCAGTATTCGCAGTGTTTGTTTTTATTGCTGAAATGAAGGAAGTTATGCTTTGGTTACACTTGGTACCGGTGAGAGCACATCTCAAATACTGCGTGCTGCTTTTGTCCCTTTATTTAAGGACGGTCATAAATGCATTGGGGGACAGCTCAGAGGAGGTTTACTGGTTTGACAGCTGTGATGGGCAGGGTGCCTTATCAGGAAAGGTGAGAGAAGCTGGACTTTGCTTCCACTCAGGTTTAGAATAGTGAGGGGTGACTCAGAATGAAATATACAAGATTGTGAATGGCCTTGGTATGGTGGACATACGATCAAGTCCAGAAATGGGGGCATTTTCAAATTAGGGCTCACCGTTTTAAAACAGAGATGAAGAGATTGAATAATTTTAAAAGTGGAGATGGACAGATCTCATCAGGCAAGGGAATGAAAGGCTTTTGAGTGTAGACGGAAATGTGCAATTTGCAACCTACTAAGATCATGGGTAATCTGTGCGTAGATCAGGTTTGAAAGGCCAAATAACCTGCCTTTGTTCTTACTTTGTATGTGATTCAATGTCAGTAAGTGGGATTTGCATTCCACAAAGACCCAGAAAGTTATCCACGTGTCCATGGTCAGCATGAAATCCCACAACAAAACAGACACAGAAACAGATCAAAGAAAAGATGAGGAGATTCCACAACAAGGCTCCAGCATTCCAGCTCCCCTCAGAGCAACACAAATCCCAACATCTGCTGCCCTCCTGTGGATATGAACTAATACGGCCACTTCACTTAACAACAGGCTTAATGTTAACTCCGATTTCTCTCCACGTGTTGCTTTTCCAGCAATTTCTCCTTCTGTTTCTGATTTACAGTGTCCACAGTTCTTTCGGTTTTTATTTCACACTGGAATCAATCCCATTATGAATGAGATTAAGGATCCAATATGGGAATGGGTGACTTAACCCAGCCAATATACTGTGTATCACTGCTCTCCTGCTGTCAGGAGGGAACAGAGAAATACAGGGAGTGGGTAGTTCAGACTTCTGTGCCTCTTCTGCTTTTCAATATGATCATGCCTCACCATCCAGCATTCTTCCCTTATCCTTTGATTCCTTTAGCCCCAAAAACTATATCTAACTCCTCCTTGAAAACATTCAAACAAATGACACTTAAGGGAGATCATAAAGTGGGTTTCTTGGTTGTTAAAGGTACTCGGGGCTTTCTGCAGTGGATTTTAAAATAGAAGGTATTCGCAAAAATACAATCTAGTCACTTTTATACAGCAAAAATCGCAAAGTGTAATACAGTACCTTGTGTAATCCTTTCAGCTTTGACCTGGAAACTTGAAGTTATCATTTTAAACTTATTGGTCTCTACAGAGATCAGAACATAATGCACTGGGACTGTCAAGTCGGAGCTCAATTCTCATGTTGAGACCTGACCCAAGGGATGCAACTGCTGCAGGGGGTTCACGGTATTTGTTGGAGCAAACTTTGTTGCTTTGCAGATTTTATAAGGGAACCATTTTTAATTCTTGATCAGCTGCTTTGTATTTAACATCATTAGTTCAGTCTGTTAACAAAAACTCATTCATTCATTCTTATGGGAACTAAATCCCTGTTTTTTGGTCTTTTCCAGGTGTTAGCAGATAAGATGCTGCCTCAGGGTCAGTTTGGAAGGGGGTCCTGCCAATCAGAGATACAAATTAATGTTAGATTCAAGCCAAGCTTTTAACAGCCCGGGTGTAACCTGCTCAGATTAGGCAAAGCCAACAGTTGGAGCTACAATAAAATGACGGAATGTGAAGTACGTACGGTTTGCTTTCATCGCAGACTGTCCCTGGTTTCAGTTGCTTGACGTGCTCCTGTTCCTTCGCATATTCCACCACCAAAGTATGGCCCAGGACTCTTAACTGATGCAGTCTGGTCAAAGCCTGAAAACAGCATATGGCAGACTGGCTTCATTGCTACATGTCAAATACCACAGGCAATGAACCTTTCTCAATGTACCACAATGATTGAGAGGACTGCAAGGTTTGAGTCAATGACTGAACCCTGTAACTGGCAGAGGTGGTCCACAGGACTAACTGTCAGACAAGTCAGATTCAAAGCCAAGTGGGGAGATATTAGAACCGATGATCAAAAATTCAATCCAAGACATTTCTTTTTAAATACGCTTTAAAAGCTGAGAGGGAGAGAGACAAAGATTCAGGGGGCTTTAGGCTGGGAGTTCCAGGCAACTGGAGTTCCAGTTAGAGCGACTGTCAGGGATACACAAAGTCAAATATCTATGGACACATCTCTCCAATATAGTGATTCATCGACTAAAAGGAATTAGCCTCAATATAAACTCCAACCCTGAATGACAGGGCAACCCAAATGGCACATACACCCAAGTGAGCAGCTCACTACCACCTTCTCCAGGGCAACTCGGGATGCACAATAAATACAGGCTCAGTCAGTGATGCCAGCTTCTTGACCATGAATTTTTAAAAATACCCAATTGTTAGCTTACAGCCTATTTAGCCTACTAGGTCAGATGCTGTTGCAATACCTTGAAGAGTCACTGAATTTAATTTCATTTTAATTTGCCACATTTTTATTGAATATCTGGAATCTCAGAGTTTCACACAACAGAGGGAGGTCATTCCACTCAATGCACTGTATTGGCTTTAGAAAATAAAAATCCAGCTCACTCTGCAAATAAAAGTTCCATGGCTGCTAGAGATCATAGAACAGAATCAGAAAATCCCTTCAGTATGGAAGCAGGCCATTCAGCCCATTGAGTCCACTCTGACCCTCTGAAGAGCATTCCACCCAGAACCAGCCCATGCCCATAACCCTGCAATTCCCACAGCTAATCCACCTGACCTGCACATCTTTGGACTGCGGGAGGAAACCCACACAGACACAGGGAGAATGTGCAGACTCCACACAGACAGTGGCCCGAGGGTGAAATCAAAGCCAGGTCCCTGGCTCTGTGAGGGAGCAGTGCTCACCACTGAGGCACGATACAAAATCAGAAAGTGCTGGAGAAACTCAAGAGGGTTTGGGAGGATCGCCAGAGAGAGAAACCAATTCTAGAGTTGTATTGGACTTGAAACATGAATGAGGTTTCGCTCTCCAAAGATGCTGTCAGAGCAGTTGAGTTTCTCCAGCATCTCTGTTTTCAATCCAGTGAGCCCCACTCCCCTGCAGTTTGATTCCATAGAACATTCCAGCGCAGTACAGGCCATTTGGCCCGCAATGTTGCACCGCCCTGTGAAACCAAACTGAAGCCGATCAAACCCACACTATCCCATTCCCGCCCATATACTTACAGCCCTGAAATTGATACCCAAACCCTTTCGAAAGTTATTATTGAACTTGTTTCCGCTGCCCTTTTGGGCAGGTGAACGTGACAGTGACAACGATGACAATTGCTGTGTTAAAAAGATAATCCATTCATTTCCCTTTCTGGGCCTTGTACTGATTCGCTTCACTCTGGGTCCCCATGGTCATAGACCACTCTGACACCGGAAATGGTTCCCTCTTGATTTACTCTATTCAATCTAGACACGATGATGAAACTGGTCACTAGACCGCTCCCTAAGCACCTCTGTCGGCTCTCTGGACAGCAATCACAGCCTCTCTGGACAGCAATCACAGCCTCTCTGGACAGCAATCACAGCCTCTCTGGACAGCAATCACAGCCTCTCTGATGTGGAGGTGCCGGTGTTGGACCGGGGTGGACAAGGTTAGAAGTCACATGACAGCAGATTACAGTCCAACAGGTTTATTTGGAATCACAAGCTTTTGGAGTGCCACCCTTTTGTCAAGTGAAGATCAACCATGACCTCATTTAATTGTGGAACAGGCTTAATGGGCGGACACCTGCTCCCACACCTTACGGTATTCAGGGTCCACTCACTGCCCACATTTGCAAGTTTACTTTTTGGTATTCTTCCAAGGGATATGTGCATCACTGGCAAAGCCAGTATATGTTGCACAGCCCAAATGGTCCTTGTAAGATGAAGGCAAGCTGACACAATTCACTGAAAGAGGAGACAGGACCACAGATTAGTGTTTCATCGAAAGGACAGTTTCCTCGGCATTAACCCATCATCAGTGCGGCACTCCCTGAGGGGTTGACCCGCCGACAGCGTGGCACTCCCTCAGCACTGACCTGCCGACACCGTGGCACTCCCTCAGCACTGACCCGCCGACAGGGCAGCACTCCCTCAGCACTGACCCGCCGACAGGGCGGCACTCCCTCAGCACTGACCCTCTGACAATGCGGCACTCCCTCAGCACTGACCCGCTGACAGGGCGGCACTCCCTCAGCACTGACCCGCTGACAGGGCGGCACTCCCTCAGCACTGACCCGCTGACAGGGCGGCACTCCCTCAGCACTGACCCGCTGACAGGGCGGCACTCCCTCAGCACTGACCCGCTGACAGGGCGGCACTCCCTCAGCACTGACCCTCCGACAGGGCGGCACTCCCTCAGCACTGACCCTCCGACAGGGCGGCACTCCCTCAGCACTGACCCTCCGACAGGGCGGCACTCCCTCAGCACTGACCCTCCGACAGGGCGGCACTCCCTCAGCACTGACCCTCCGACAGGGCGGCACTCCCTCAGTACTGATCCTCTGACAGTGCGGCACTCCCTCAGCACTGACCCACCGACAGCGCGGCACTCCCTCAGCACTGACCCACCGACAGCGCGGCACTCCCTCAGCACTGACCCGCCGACAAGGCGGCAATCACAGTGGTTAGCACTGCAGCCTCACAGCATCAGGGACCCAGGTTCGATCCCAGCCTCAGGAGACTGTGTGGGTTTCCTCCGGGTGCTCCAGTTTTTTCCCACAATCCAAAGATGTGTAGGTTAGGGTGGATTGGCCATGCTAAATTGCCCATAGTGTTAGGTGTATTAGTCAGGGGTAAATATAGGGTTTGGGTGGGTTATTCTTCAGAGGGTTGGTGTGGACTTGCTGGGCCGAAGGGCTTGTTTCCATACTGCAGAGAATCTAATCTAACCCAATCAGTTCAATCTTTGTTTTGCTTAATATATAACGTACCTTCGCTGCTGCATGAGTTGATGAGAAAGTAGCAAAAGCTGTATGTTTCTGCAAAAAACAAAGTAAATATAGAGTCTGAGAATGACAAACAATAAGTATAAAATTCAATAACTCATCCACACAGTTTGCTTCAACATCCTACCGCACGTAGGAAGCATCACTCCTGTATTCAGCACTGCTGGTACATCGGCTCATTCAGAATCCAACATAACACATGTGACTGTGCGAAAGTAGATGCAGCCACATTCTCCGATCACTGCTTACAGAGGGGCTTGCTGGACACAGTTACAGATCATGCTTATATGGGCTGCAACGCCGCACAATAAAGAGACAAAATATAGAATGATTGACAAGCTTCTCATTTGGCATAATGCAATAACTGAAATAACTTGAAAGGATTGTGAAGGTTTGTAGCTCAGGTTGAGCTTTAGGGTGTAGGTTTGCTCACTGAGCTATAGGTTTGATATCCAGACATTTCATTACCTGGCTAGGTAACATCATCAGTGGTGACCTCCAAGTGAAGCGAAGCTGTTGTCTCCTGCTTTCTATTTATAGGTTTCTCCTGGATGGGGTTCCTGGGGTTTGTGGTGATGTCATTTCCTGTTCGTTTTCTGAGGGGTTGATAGATGGTATCTAGATCCATGTGTTTGTTTATGGCGTTGTGGTGGAGTGCCAGGCCTCTAGGAATTCTCTGGCATGTCTTTGTAGGACACAACAGCTTCGCTTCACTTGGAGGTCACCACTGATGACGTTACCTAGCCAGGTAATGAAACGTCTGGATATCAAACCTACAGCTCAACGAGCAAACCTACATCCTATAACTTTAAAGTGTAGTCATAGAGACGTACAGCACGGAAACAGACCCTTCGGTCCATCCTGTCCACTCCGACCAGATATCCCAACCCAATCTAGTCCCACCTGCCAGCAGCCGGCCCATATCCCTCCAAACCCTTCCTATTCATATACCCATCCAAATGCCTCTTAAAATGTAGCAATTGTACCAACCTCCACCACACCCTCTGGCAGCTCATTCCATACACGCACCACCCTCTGTGTGAAAACGTTGCCCCTTAGGTCTCTTTTATATCTTTCCCCTCTCACCCTAAACATATGCCCTCTAGTTCTGGACTCCCCGACCCCAGGGAAAAGACTTTGTCTATTTATCCTATCCACGCCCCTCATAATTTTGTAAACCTCTATAAGGTCACCCCTCAGCCTCCGACGCTCCAGGGAAAACAGCCCCAGCCTGTTCAGCCTCTCCCTATAGCTCAAATCCTCCAACCTTGGCATCATCCTTGTAAATCTTTTCTGAACCCTTTCAAGTTTCACAACATCTTTCCGATAGGAAGGAGACCAGAACTGCACGCAATATTCCAACAGTGGCCTAACCAATGTCCTGTACAGCCGCAACATGACCTCCCAACTCCTGTATTCAATACTCTGACCAATAAAGGAAAGCATACCAAATGCTGCCTTCACTATCCTATCTACCTATGACTCCACTTTCAAGGAGATATGAGCCTGCACTCCAAGGTCTCTTTGTTCAGCAACACTCCCTAGGACCTTACCATTAAGTGTATAAGTCCTGCTAAGATTTGCTTTCCCAAAATGCAGCACCTCACATTTATCTGAATTAAACTCCATCTGCCACTTCTCAGACTATTGGCCCATCTGGTCCAGATCCTGTTGTAATCTAAGGTAACCCTCTTCGCTGTCCACTACACCTCCAATTTTGGTGTCATCTGCAAACTTACTGACTGTACCTCTTACGCTCGCATCCAAATAATTCATGTAAATGACAAAAAGTAGAGGGCCTTGTGGCACTCCACTGGTCGCAGGCCTCCAGTCTGAAAAACAACCCTCCACCACCACTCCCTGTCTTCCACCTTTGAGCCAGTTCTGTATCCAAATAGCTAGTTCTCCCTGTATTCCATGAGATCTAACCTTGCTAATCAGTCTCCCATGGGGAACCTTGTCGAACACCTTACTGAAGTCCATATAGATCACATCTACTGCTCTGCCCTCATCAATCCTCTTTGTTACTTCTTCAAAAAGCTCAATCAAGTTTGTGAGACATGATTTCCCACTCACAAAGCCATGTTGACTATCCCTAATCAATCCTTGCCTTTCCAAATACATGTACATCCTGTCCCTCAGGATTCCCTCCAACAACTTGCCCACCACTGAGGTCAGGCTCACTGGTCTATAGTTCCCTGGCTTGTCTTTACCGCCCTTCTTAAACAGTGGCACCACATTTGCCAACCTCCAGTCTTCCGGCACCTCACCTGTGACTATCGATGATACAAATATCTCAGCAAGAGCCCCAGCAATCACTTCTCTAGCTTCCCACAGAGTTCTCGGGTACACCTGATCCTGGGGATTTATCCACTTTAACCGTTTCAAGACATCTAGCACTTTCTCCTCTGTCATCTGGACATTTTGTAAGATGTCACCATCTATTTCCCTACAGTCTATATCTTCCATATCCTTTTCCACAGGAAATACTGATGCAAAATATTCATTTAGTATCTCCCCCACTTTCTGTGACTCCACACAAAGGCCGCCTTGCTGATCTTTGAGGGGTCCTATTCTCTCCCTAGTTACCCTTTTATCCTCAATATATTTGTAAAAACCCTTTGGATTCTCCTTAATTCTATTTTCCAACACCATCTCATGTCCCCTTTTTGCCCTCCTGCTTTCCCTCTTAAGTATACTCCTACTGCCTTTATACTCTTCTCAGGATTCACTCAATCCATTCTGTCTATACCTGACAAATGCTTCTTTCTTTTTCTTAACTAAACCCTCAATTTCTTTAGTCATCCCGCATTCCCTATACCTACCAGCCTTCCCTTTCACCCTGACAGGAATATACTGTCTCTGGATTCTTGTTATCTCATTTCTGAAGGCTTCCCATTTTCCAGCCGTCCCTTTACCTGCGAACATCTGCCTCCAATCAGCTTTTGAAAGCTCTTGCCTAATATCGTCAAAATTGGCCTTTCTCCAATTTAGAACTTCAACTTTTCGATCTGGTCTATCCTTTTCCAACACTACTTTAAAACGAATAGAATTATGGTCACTGGCCCCAAAGTGCTCCCCCACTGACACCTCAGTCACCTGCCCTGCCTTACTTCCCAAGAGTAGGTCAAGTTTTGCACCTTCTCTAATAGGTACATCCACATATTGAATCAGAAAATTGTCTTGTACACACTTAACAAATTCCTCTCCATCTAAGCCCTTAACATTATGGCAGTACCAGTCGATATTTGGAAAATTAAAATCCCCGACCATAACTACCCTATTATTCTTACAGATAGCTGAGATCTCCTGACAAGTTTGTTTCTCAATTTCCCTCTCACTATTAGGAGGTCTATAATACAGTCCCAATAAGGTGATCATCCTTTTCTTATTTCTCCGTTCCACCCAAATAACTTCCCTGGATGTATTTCCAGGAATATCCTCCCTTAGCACAGCTGTAATGCTATCTCTTATCAAAAATGCCACTCCCCCTCCTCTCTTGCCTCCCTTTCTATCCTTCCTGTAGCATTTGTATCCTGGAACATTAAGCTGCCAGTCCTGCCCATCCCTGAGCCATGTTTCTGTAATTGCTATGACATCCCAGTCCCATGTTCCTAACCATGCCCTGAGTTCATCTGCCTTCCCTGTTAGGCCCCTTGCATTGAAATAAATGCAGTTTAATTTATTTGTCCTACCTTGTCCCTGCCTACCGTGATTGTTTGATTCACTTCTGTTCTCAACTGTACCAGTCTCAGATTGATTTCTTTCCTCACTATTTCCCTGGGTCCCATCCCCCCCACCTTACTAGTTTAAATCCTCCCGAGCAGCTCTAGCAAATTTCCCTGCCAGTATATTAGTCCCTTTCCAATTTAGGTGCAATCCACTGTTTACTGTAAGAAATACCGTAGCTAATATGCATACAGCAAGCCTCAAAAGAAATGAGGAGCAGCGAATCCACTTGAGTGATATTGACCGAAGGGTTAATATCAGAGTAGATTTGAGGATTCTCTATCTTCACAATAGTTCCATAAGATCCTGTGTGTCTATTAAATACATCAAACAGCTTGGCGCTCCCTCAGCGCTGACCCTCCGATAGCATGTCACACCCTCAACACCAACCCTCTGACAGTGTGGCGTTCCCTCAGTACTATTTATATAACAACAGATCGAAAGTTAAACAATTGAAGGAAAGGAAAACAATGCCTGTTACAGAAGTATGGCTAATACTACTGTAGTCATACCAGTCTTCCTTTGTCTGATAAAACCCGCACAGACACTGCTCCGAAATACTTCAGCAGATCCACCTTCTCACTTTGTGTTAAATCTGATGGAAGATGGCGCACCAGAATGGTCTTGCTGCTATTGTTTGGAAGGGTGACATTTTCTGTGGCGACTGGAGAAGCCATCTCTCTGGAAAGACAAAGAAACACAGGACGTTAGTCAACAGGGCATTGTAACTGGAGAACTCCACAATCCAGGATATAACTGGGCACTGGGGTTAAACGAGGACTGAGTGCCGGGTGTGTGTGCAGGGCAGGGTGTGCGCGGGGAGGTGGAGTGTGGGGAGATGACGAAGGTGCATAGTGAGAGTATGGGTGGTATGTGAGAGGTATGGTTTCAGGACTGTGTGAATGTGTCATTCGGTTTGACAGCACAGAAAAAGGTCCTTTGGCCTATTATGAGCCTCTTAGTCATAAACAACCACCTAACTATTCTATTCCAGCACTGGGCCTGTAGTCTAATACCAAAAGAACTGCAGATGCTATAAATCAGAAACAAAAACAGAACTTGGAAAACCCTCCGAGGAAAGGTCACCAGACCCGAAACGTTAACTCTGATTCTTTCACAGATACTGCCAGACCTGCTGAGCTTTTCAAACAACTTTTGTTTTTGTTTCTGTAGTCTAATATACCTTAGCATTGTAAATGCACATTTAAAAACTTCTTAAATGTTGAAGATTTCTGCCTCCACCACCCTGACAGGCAGAAGCCCGAGTTCCAGATTCCCGAGTTCCAGATTCCCAACAGCCTCTAGTTGAAAATGCTTTTCTTCACATCTTTTAAACCTCCTGCCCCTTACCTTAAATCAATACCCTCGGGGCATTGATTCCTCCACCAAACAAATCTCAATTATATCCTGCTACAATCTCCTCTGCTCTTATAGAGCTTAAAAATGTGTTGCTGGCAAAGTGCAGCAGGCCAGGCAGCATCAAAGGAACAGGAGAATTGACATTTCGGGCATAAGCCCTTCTTCCTTTATGCCCGAAACGTCGATTCTCCTGCTCCTTGGATGCCGCCTGACCTGCTGCGCTTTTCCAGCAACACATTTTTAAGCTCTGATCATCAGCATCTGCAGTCCTCACTTTCTCCTCTGCTCCTATAGAGACAACCCCAGTCTGCATGATCTCTCTTTGTAACTAAACTCTCCAGCCCGGGCAACATCCTGGTGAATCTTCTCCGTCCCCTCTCCAATATTATCACATCCCTCCTGTATAGTATTCACCTGAACTGCACACAATACTTTAATTATGGCCGAGCCAACATGTTACACAGTTCCAACCTGAACTCCCCACCCTTAAGCTTTGCCTCAGCCAATAAGGGTAAGTATTCCATAGGCCTCCTTAACCATTTGTCCTGTAGATGAAGGTCCCTGGTGTGCCCCAGAATCCCACCATGTATAGTCCCTTTGCAGATACTGCCTGCCCAGGGACACTACCTCACAGTTACTGAGCTGTCCACATCTCTAACCTTTACTGACCAACCTCCTCCATTCCCCCCCCAGATGGTCCTTCACACTCACCGGAAGAGGATCCGCGAAGCGCTGCAGCCCCGCGCATGCGCACCGCCGTCACGGGCGGGGCCCGGTCCGCACATGCGCAGCGACCGCACCCCCGCGGTTTCCATAGCAACCTGAAACTCGGCCGCCCCGAGAGACGGAGAGAGATGGCGGCGACCTGCCGGAGGGTGAGTCAGAGACAGACAGGGACAGGGAGATCGGGGCTATGTCTGTATGAGGGAGTGAGGGAGGGTCAGTGCCATGGGAGGAGGGGCTCCCAGTGTGGGGGCGGGGCTCCCAGTGTGGGGGAGGGGCTCCCAGTGTGGGGGAGGGGCTCGGTGTGGAGGAGGGGCTCCCAGTGTGGGGGAGGGGCTCCCAGTGTGGGGGAGGGGCTCCCAGTGTGGGGGAGGGGCTCCCAGTGTGGGGGAGGGGCTCGGTGTGGAGGAGGGGATCTCAGTGTGGGGGAGGGGCTCGGTGTGGAGGAGGGGCTCCCAGTGTGGGGGAGGGGCTCGGTGTGGGGGGAGGGGCTCAGTGTGGGGGAGGGGCTCAGTGTGGGGGAGGGGCTCCCAGTGTGAGGGAGGGGCTCAGTGTGAGGGAGGGGCTCAGTGTAGGGGAGGGGCTCAGTGTGGAGGGAGGGGCTCAGTGTGGGGGAGGGGCTCCCAGTGTGGCGGAGGGGCTCAGTGTGGAGGAGGGGCTCAGTGTGGAGGAGGGGCTCAGTGTGGGGGAGGGGCTCCCAGTGTGGGGGAGGGGCTCAGTGTGAGGGAGGGGCTCAGTGTGAGGGAGGGGCTCAGTGTGAGGGAGGGGCTCAGTGTAGGGGAGGGGCTCAGTGTGGGGGGAGGGGCTCAGTGTGAGGGAGGGGCTCAGTGTGAGGGAGGTGCTCAGTGTGGGGGAGGGGCTCAGTGTGAGGGAGGTGCTCAGTGTGGGGGAGGTGCTCAGTGTGGGTGGAGGGGCTCAGTGTGAGGGAGGGGCTCAGTGTGAGGGAGGTGCTCAGTGTGGGGGAGGGGCTCAGTGTGAGGGAGGTGCTCAGTGTGGGGGAAGGGCTCGGTGTGGGGGGAGGGGCTCAGTTTTGTGGAGGGGCTCAGTGTGAGGGAGGGGCTCAGTGTGGAGGAGGGGCTCAGTGTGGAGGAGGGGCTCAGTGTGGGGGAGGGGCTCCCAGTGTGGGGGAGGGGCTCCCAGTGTGGGGGAGGGGCTCCCAGTGTGAGGGAGGGGCTCAGTGTGAGGGAGGGGCTCAGTGTGGGGGAGGGGCTCCCAGTGTGGGGGAGGGGCTCCCAGTGTGGGGGAGGGGCTCAGTGTGAGGGAGGGGCTCAGTGTGGAGGAGGGGCTCGGTGTGGGGGAGGGGCTCGGTGTGGAGGAGGGGCTCCCAGTGTGGGGGAGGGGCTCCCAGTGTGGGGGAGGGGCTCGGTGTGGGGGAGGGGCTCAGTGTTGGGGAGGGGCTCAGTGTGGGGGAGGCGCTCAGTGTAGAGGAGGGGCTCGGTGTGGGGGAGGGGCTCGGTGTGGGGGAGGGGCTCGGTGTGGGGGAGGGGCTCGGTGTGGGGGAGGGGCTCAGTGTGGAGGAGGGGCTCAGTGTGGGGGAGGGGCTCCCAGTGTGGGGGAGGGGCTCCCAGTGTGGGGGAGGAGCTCCCAGTGTGGGGGAGGGGCTCAGTGTGAGGGAGGGGCTCAGTGTGGAGGAGGGGCTCGGTGTGGGGGAGGGGCTCGGTGTGGAGGAGGGGCTCCCAGTGTGGGGGAGGGGCTCCCAGTGTGGGGGAGGGGCTCCCAGTGTGGGGGAGGGGCTCAGTGTGAGGGAGGGGCTCAGTGTGGAGGAGGGGCTCGGTGTGGGGGAGGGGCTCCCAGTGTGGGGGAGGGGCTCAGTGTGGGGGAGGGGCTCAGTGTGGGGGAGGGGCTCAGTGTGGAGGAGGGGCTCAGTGTGGAGGAGGGGCTCAGTGTGGGGGAGGGGCTCCCAGTGTGGGGGAGGGGCTCCCAGTGTGAGGGAGGGGCTCAGTGTGAGGGAGGGGCTCAGTGTGGGGGAGGGGCTCCCAGTGTGGGGGAGGGGCTCCCAGTGTGGGGGAGGGGCTGCCAGTGTGGGGGAGGGGCTCGGTGTGGAGGAGGGGCTCGGTGTGGGGGAGGGGCTCGGTGTGGAGGAGGGGCTCCCAGTGTGGGGGAGGGGCTCCCAGTGTGGGGGAGGGGCTCGGTGTGGGGGAGGGGCTCAGTGTGTGGGAGGGGCTCAGTGTGGGGGAGGCGCTCAGTGTAGAGGAGGGGCTCGGTGTGGGGGAGGGGCTCGGTGTGGGGGAGGGGCTCAGTGTGGTGTGAGGGGCTCAGTGTGGGGGAGGGGCTCGGTGTGGGGGGAGGGGCTCAGTGTGGGGGAGGGCTCAGTGTGGGGGAGGGGCTCAGTGTGGGGGTGCGGCTCAGTGTGAGGGTGGGGCTCAGTGTGTGGGAGGGGCTCAGTGTGGGGGTGGGGCTCAGTGTGAGGGAGGGGCTCAGTGTGGGGGTGGGGCTCAGTGTGAGGGAGGGGCTCAGTGTGGAGGGAGGAGCTCAGTGTGAGGGAGGGGCTCAGTGTGGGGGTGGGGCTCAGTGTGGAGGAGCGGCTCAGAGTGGGGGTGGGGCTCAGAGTGGAGGTGGGGCTCAGTGTGGAGGAGGTGCTCGGTGTGGGAAGGGGATCAGAGTGGGGAGGGGCTCAGTGTGGGGGCGGGGCTCAGTGTGGGGGAGGGGCTCAGTGTGGGGGGGGCTCAGTGTAAGGGAGGTGCTCAATGTGGAGGGGGGGCTCAGTGTGTGGGTGGGGCTCAGTGTGAGGGAGGCGTTCAGTGAGGGGGAGGGTCTCAGTGTGTGGGAGGGGTTCAGTGTGGGGGAGGGGCTTAGTGTGGGGGATGGGCACAGTTTGAGGGAGGGGCTCAGTGTGAGGGAGGTTTTCAGAGTGGGGGTGGGTCTCAGTGGGGGGGAGGGGCTCAGTGTGGGAAGGGGATCAGAGTGGAGGAAGGGCTCAGTGTGGAGGGAGGGGCTCATAGTGGGGGTGGGGCTCAGTGTGGGGGATGATCTCAATGTGTTTTGATATTGGTAAGTTGCTTTCATGTCCGTAGGAAGTCTCAAATTATTTTACAGCCAATATAATAGTCTTTGAACAATGGTCACTGTTATACAGTAGTTAGTTCAGTTGTCAATTTGTACACAGCAAGCACTGAGTGAGTGCTCAGGTACTTCAAAAATAACTCCTCTTTTCTCCAAAATAGTGTCATGGGCTCTTTCGTAGCCAACTGTCCTGGTTACCAGCTCGTCTGAGATTGAAAATCATGGAATAGAGTTATAGATTAGTTATAGCACAGAAAAAGGCCTTAACATCTCTCCCTATAGCTCAAATCCTCCAGTCCTGGCAACATCCTCATCGTTGTTGTGGTTCTGTTCGCCGAGCTGGGAATTTGTGTTGCAGACGTTTCGTCCCCTGTCTAGGTGACACCCTCAGTGCTTGGGAGCCTCCTGTGAAGCGCTTCTGTGCTGTTTCCTCCGGCATTTATAGTGGTTTGTATCTGCTGCTTCCGGTTGTCAGTTCCAGCTGTCCGTTGCAGTGGCCGGTATATTGGGTCCAGGTTGATGTGCTTGTTGATTGAATCTGTGGATGAGTGCCATGCCTCGAGGAATTCCCTGGCTGTTCTCTGTTTGGCTTGTCCTATAATAGTAGTGTTGTCCCAGTCGAACTCATGTTGCTTGTCATCTGCGTGTGTGGCTACTAAGGATAGCTGGTCATGTTGTTTCGTGACTAGTTGGTGTTCATGGATGCGGATCGTTAGCTGTCTTCCTGTTTGTCCTGTGTAGTGTTTTGTGCAGTCCTTGCATGGGATTTTGTACACTACATTGGTTTTGCTCATGCTGGGTATCGGGTCCTTCGTTCTGGTGAGTTGTTGTCTGAGAGTGGCTGTTGGTTTGTGTGCTGTTATGAGTCCGAGTGGTCGCAGTAGTCTGGCTGTCAGTTCGGAAATGCTCCTGATATATGGTAGTGTGGCTAGTCCTTTGGGTTGCGGCATGTCCTCGTTCCGCTGTCTTTCCCTTAGGCATCTGTTGATGAAATTGCGCGGGTATCCGTTTTTAGCGAATACATTGTATAGGTGTTCTTCCTGGTGTACTGTAGTTTGTTGTGGCTCTTTTGAACAGTGTCTTAATGCAACTTCTTTTGTGTGTGTTGGGGTGGTTGTTTTCGTAGTTCAGGACTTGGTCTGTGGTGTGGCTTTCCTGTATACCTTTGTGGTGAATTCTCCGTTCGGTGTTCTCTGTACCATCACATCTAGGAATGGGAGTTGGTTGTCCTTTTCTTCCTCTCTCGTGAATTGGATTCCTGTGAGTGTGGTGTTGATGATCTGGTGTGTGTTCTCTATTTCTGTGTTTTTAATTATTACAAAGGTGTCATCCACGTATCTGATCCAGAGTTTGGGTTGAATTTGCAGTAAGACTGTTTGTTCTAACCTTTGCATGACCGCTTCTGCTATGAGTCCAGAGGTGGATGAGCCCATGGGTGTTCCGTTGATTTGTTCATATATTTGGTTGTTGAATGTGAAGTGTGTCGTGAGGCACAGGTCCAGTAGTTTGAGTATGCCGTCTTTGTTGATATGTTCACCGTCTTGTTGTCTGTTCTGTACGTCCAGTAGGTTGGCTATTGTTTCTCTGGCTAGGGTTTTGTCGATAGAGGTGAACAGTGCCGTTACACCGAATGAGACCATAGTTTCTTCCTTGTCTATGTGCATATTTCTGATGATGTCCAAGAATTCCTGTGTCGATTGTATAGATTGTCTGGATCCGCTGATCAGATGTTTCAGTTTCTGCTGTAGTTCTTTAGCCAGTTTGTGTGATAGTGTCCCTGGTAGTGATACTATGGGTCTGAGTGGGATGTCTGGTTTGTGCACTTTAGGTAGTCCATAGAACCTGGGGGTGTTGTTGCTTTCAGGTTTCATTCTTTATAGGTCAAACCTGGTTATCTGTCTGTTTTTTTATAGGTTCCTCAGTGTGTTGTTTATCCTATTGGTGAGCTGTGGGGTGGGTCAAACTCCCTCTTTTGGTAGGTGTTGGTATCTGCAAGTGGTTGTTGCGCTTTTTGGATGTACTCTGTTTTGTCCTTATCAATCTTTTCTGAACCCATTCCAGTTTCACAACATCCTTCCTATAGGGGGGAGACCAGAATTGCCTAACCAATGTCCTGAACAGCACAACATGACCTCCCAATTCCTATACCCAATGCACTGACCAATTAAGGCAAGCGTACCAAACGCCTTCACTATCTTATATATCTGCAATTCAACTTTCAAGGAACTATGAACCTGCACTACGAGGTCTCTTTGTTCAGCAACACTCCCTAGGACCTTACCTTTAAATGTATAAGTCCTGCTCTGACTTGCTTTTCCAAAATGCAGCACCTTACATTTATCTAAATTAAACTCCATCTGTCAGTCCTCAGCCCATTGGCCCATCTGATCCAGATCCATTGTACTCTGAGGTAACCTTCTTCGCTGTCCACCACACCTCCAATTTTGGTGTCATCTGCAAATTTACTAACCATACCTTTTATGTTCACATCCAAATCATTTATGTAATTGACAAAAAGCAGTGGACCCAGCACCGATCCTTGTTGCACACTGCTAGTCACAGGCCACTAGCCTGAAAAGCAACTCTCCATCACCACCTCTATCTTCTACCTTCAAGCCAGTTCTGCATCAAATAGTTAGTTCTCCCTGTATTCTGTGTGAGCTAACCTTGCTAACCAGTTTACCATGAGAAACCTTGTTGAATGCCTTATCGAAGTCCAAACAGATCACATCCATTGCTCTGCCCTCATCAATCCTTTTTGTTTCTTCGTCAAAAAATTCAATTAAGTTGGTGAGACACGATTACCCACACATAAAGCCATGTTGATTATTCCTAATCAGTCCTTACCTTTCTAAATACATGTAAATCCTGTCCCTCAGGATTCCCTCCAACAACTTGCCCACCACAAATGTCAGGTTCACTTTTGTCTACGTGGACTTCAGCAAATCCTTTGACAAGGTCCCTCACAGCAGACTGGTACAAATGGTGAAGTCACATGGCATCAGGGTGAGCTGGCAAAATGGATACAGGACAGGCTTAGTCATAGGAGACACAGAACATAGAACGTTACAGCGCAGTCCAGGCCCTTCAGCCCTCTGTGTTGCTCTGACCTGTGAATCCAATCTGAAGCCCATCTATCCTGTCCTATTCCATTATCATCCATACGTCTATCCAATAACTATTTAAGTGCCTGTAACTTTGGTGAGTCTACTACTGTTGCAGGCAGGGGATTCCACGCCCCTATTACTCTCTGAGCAAGGAAACTATCTCTGACCACTATCCTGTATCTATCACTCCTCAATTTAAATTTATGTCCCCTTGTGCTAGCCATCACTATCTGAGGAAAAAGGCTCTCCCTGCCCACCCTATCTAACCCTCTGATCATCTTATATGTCTCAACTAAGTCACCTCTCAACCTTCTTTCTAACGAAAACAACAAGTCCCTCAGCCTTTCCTCATAAGACCTCCCCTCCAGACCAGGCAACATCCTGGTAAATCTCCTCTGCACCCTTTCCAATGCTTCCACATCCTTTCTATAATGCGGTGACCACAACTGTACACAATACTCCAAGTGCGGCTGCACCAGAGTTTTGTACAGCTGCAATATGATCTCATGGCTCTAAAACTCAATCCCTCTACCAATAAAAGCTAGCACATTTGTATACCTTCTTCACAACTCTATCAACCTGAGTGGCAATGAGAGAACAGACTAATGGGTCTGGTAAGATCATGGCAACTTTACCTGACTTTTACCTTTTACATCCAGTCTGAGAAGGTATACAAGGTTTTTGTTTAATTTCTCCCAGCAATGCAGTGTTCCTTCATTGCTGCACTAATGTCCACTCTGATTATGAGCTTTTTTGTACAATAGAAAAAGGAGGCATATTTGTAAATAAGATCCACATTATAGTCAATCTCTATGTCCTGGCCATAAAACATTTCTTCCACTTTCATTCTGCTTGTTTGATGATTTGCATACTCCACAGAGCCGTGCAGCTATGAAACATTCAATCAAAAGAAGTCACCTTGTGTCTCCTTCAAAATCACTGATCCTGTTGTGTGGAGAGATGGAAAATGTATACAAAGAGAAGAAACTGGATGAGATTGTGGTAGTAAACTTGTCTGGACGTTACCTGAAGAATCTGGGCAGCTTGCCTCAATCCTCTGCTTTGAAGGTTTGCAACCTGTCTAGGAATTACATCACTAAAATCGATGCTCTCGCAGGATGTCCCCATTTAATCAAGCTGGATCTCCATGGAAACCATGTAAGTAATAAAGAATGTGTGTGCTCAATAAAAACAATATCAGCCAATTTCCATTGCTATCACATTACCATCACTGAATGACATGCTGTCATCATTCTGGGATGATTTGGAGATGCCGGTGTTGGACTGGGGTGTACAAAGTTAAAAATCACACAACACCAGGTTATAGCCCAACAGGTTTAATTGGAAGCACTAGCTTTCGGAGCGACACTCCTTCATCAGATGGTAATGGAGGGCTCAATCCTAAGACACAGAATTTATAGCAAAACTTTACAGTATGATGTAACTGAAATTATACATTGAAAAATACCTTGATTGTCAGTTGAGTTTTTAATCTGTTTGAATACCATAGTTTCACTTCTTTCATGTGTAAATCACAAAACCTTTTTTAAAAGTTGCATTCTCGGGTTAGCTGTAACAATGGGTGATAGCTAGACAATATTTTGAACGTGTTAGCCCCCTGTGTTCTCTGTCTATGCCATGATGTTTAGATTGATTCTAATCTAAAAAGTGAGATTGCAGAGTTTTACATGAATGCATGCAGTTTTTGAGCAAAGTACAAGGTAACTCTGCAAGTACAAATTCACCCCACAAAATATATGTGTGCATGTGGGTCTTTGTGTGTGTGTGTGTGTGTGTGTTTGTCTGTCTGTCTGTCTGCGTTGGGGGTGTGAGTGTGAGAGAGTGTATGTGTGTGTGTGTAGTGAGTGTAGAGTGTTTTAGACTTGATTCCTCCGCTATCACCTGATGAAGGAGAGACGCTCTGAAAGCTAGTGTGCTTCCAATTAAACCTGTTGGACTATAACCTGGTGTTGTGTGATTTTTAACTATTCTGGGAGTTACTGTTCACCACAGACTGGACTCCGCCAGATAAATACTATGGTCACAAGAGCAGGTCATCAGAGTGACCACTGTATGGTCCATGTGGAGACAAAGTCCCGCCTTCACATTGAGAATACCCTCCACTCTCACTGTGCTAAATGGGACAGATTTTGAACTAGCAACTCAAGACTGGGCATCCATTGGCCATTGTAAGCCATTCCCATTCCTTCAGTGTCTTGGGTCAAAATCCTGGAATTCTCTCCCTTAGGGCATTGTGGATAAACCTACAGCACATGGACTGCAGCGGTTCAAGAAAACAACTCACCATCACCTTCTCAAGGAGCAACTAGGGCCGGGCAGTAAAAAGTGCTGACCAGCCAGCACACCCATGTCATACAAATGAATAAAAGAAAAGTCAGCGTCTTAGGAATTCTGTAGTGAGAAACTCACCTCCTATCGCCTCAAGGTTTGACAGCCCCCAACACGGCAGAGTGTTGGCAGTGTAATGAGTGGTCCCCCCCCGACCAGGATCCTGACCCAGTAACACTGAAGACAAGTCAGAATGGTGAGTGGTTTGGAGGGAAACTTGCAGGCCTTGTTCTTCTAGATGGTAATGGTCATGGGTTTGGAAAATGCTGTCGATGAAATGGTCTCTGAGACAGTACTTCAGTTGTTGGCATTAGCCCCAGGTTTTGGTAACGAGGAATTTGCAGGATGGCAGGGCTGACTTTGTTGTTGTCACTTAGGTAAATGCCAGGAAGTTCATCTGGTGAATTAACTGCAATGGCTTCTTTTCCCACTCCCTGGAATCTTTAAGGAGCTATCCATCTATTTATTATGTACATGCTAGACTCACAGTGGCATATTCCAAAAACACAGGTTTCACATGATTTCACCTTACCATTGTGTCTTAATTAGCCGGACTGTTTCTCCATTATTTAAAACGTGTTGGGCAGAAATTTCCTTGAGCTAATTGTTGGTAGGACCAAACCTACCGTGATAAATCTCCTCCACAAAGTCCTCTCTCTTACCTCACAATGGAAACTGTCTGAGGCTGAATCAGACAATTTGTAATCTTAGAGTCGTAGAGATGTACATCACGGAAACAGATCCTTCGGTTCACTCATCTGTGCTGACCAGATTTCCTAAATTAATCTAGTCCCATTTGCCAGCACTAGGCCCGTATCCCTCTAAACCCTTCCTATTCATATACCCTTTTAAATGTTGTAATTGTACCAGCCTGTACCACTTCCTCTGAGAGCTCATTCCAGACACTGTGTGAAAAAGTTCCCTCTTAAGTCCCCTTTAAACCTTTCCTCTCTTACCTTAAATTGGTAAATTAATTTTGAAAAGTAGTGTTGTTTTGCAAATAAATTACTTACGGATGTTGACCAGGAAACTGGGAGGGCTTTTTTCTCTTCCCTAAAATTCCTGCCTCAGGCAACTCTCTGTGTGGAGTTTGCACATTCTTCCGGTGTCTGCGTGGGTTTCCTCCAGGTGCTCCGGTTTCCTCCCACAGTCCAAAAGTGTGCAGGTTAGGTGAATTAGACATGCTAAATTGCCCGTAGTGTTAGGTGAAGGGGTAAATGTAGGGGAGTGGGTCTGGGTGGGTGCGCTTTGGCGGGTCGGTGTGGATTTGTTGGACCGAAGGGCCTGTTTCGACACTGTAAATCATCTAATCTAATCTAATCTAAACATTCACTTGAGCAGTTGACAAGTATTTCACTGTTGGGACCAGCTTGGACTTCACATTCATCCTCTCATGTGAGACCTGAACCCAGAACTTGACTCAGAGAGTTAGACATGTAGGGAATCTGACAAGTATGCCAGTTTTAAAAATGCATCTCTTTTTAAAATCTAGTGAAGTCTGCATTTGGCATTCAACATAACAATAAAAGTAACCAATAGTTTCTTTAAGTCTTAGTTAGCAAAGATAACGTTTTCCACTAAGAGGTAACTGCAGAGTTCATAGGACCACACAGTACAGAAGAGACTGTTTGTCCCATCAAGCCTGCTCTGATAAAAAATATTCTACTTCTAGACTCTCCAGCACCTGGCCTGTAGCCTTGAATGTTATGACATTTCAAATGCTCATCCAGATACTTTATAAAGATTGTCAGGTTTCCTGCCTCCCTAGGCAGTGCATTCCAGACCCCCACCACCATCTGGGTTTAAAAACATTTCCTCAAATCCCTCCTGAAACCACTGCTTTTCCCTTCAATCGATGCCCCTTTCTTGTTGTTGACCCTTCAACTAAAGGGAACAGCTGTTTTCTATCCACCTTATCCATGCCCCTCATAGTCTTATATACCTCTACCAGAACCCTCTCAGCTTTCTCTGCTTTAAAGAAAACAATCCAAACTTATCCAGCTTCTCTTTGAAGGTAAACTGCTGTATCCCAGGCAACATCTGTGAATCTTTGCTGCACCCCTTTCAATGTAATCACATCCTTCCTATATGCAGAGTTCACAACAGCACACAGAACTGCCGATTATGGCAAATTGTATTGGTTATACAATTTTGGCCAAACTAAAGTTACTATTATCTATGACACTACTGATGAAGGCAAGTATCCTGTGTTCCTTCTTAACTGTCCTATTAACCTGTCTTGCTGCCATCAGGGATCTGTGGAGAAGTTCCCCAAGATAACAGCAAAACTAACTTATAGTTTCTTTTGTCTTAGTCAGTGAAACCAAGCTGCCTATTGAGATGCAGCTGCAAAGTTACTGAACCTATCAAGTTAGTTTATAACTATTTAGAACTGGTTCCCTAGCGAGCTGTACCTGACTCAGATCACTGGAATCACAACTTGTGAACGTACAGGAAGGTTGCACATGAAGCACAAAGGTACAGTTTAGTCTGAATGCAGTGATGCTGAGAGCTGAACTCGGGGAATTGAAGAAAAGGGAATTTCTGTCTAATGAGGAAAGAGATGCTATCTCTTCTATTACTAAAAATTGAGCAGTCCTAGAGAGGATGTTGAGGACAATAAGTCCTGAGAGCTGAAACCTCGAATCAGGAATTAGTTGAGTGGATGAGAGTTGAGATATTTCTGTTTCGGAACTGGGACAATAGTTTAACCTGGCTCTGGGGAGGTGTAAATAATTTAATGCATTGACGTCAAGCTCCGTAATGTAACTACAGAATTGTTGAATAATATATCTGCTTCCCCTTTCTTCTTCACTGTTCTGTATTTGGTTATAATGTACTAACATAATTATTTTATTTATTTCCCCCCATTATCAGATCTCGGATCTCCCAGATGAAGACTTTTGGTCTGAAATGAAGTCTCTGCAGATCCTTTATCTTCATGGTAACATCATTGGGCCCCTGCGTAGTGTTGAGCCCCTGTTTTCTTGCCCAAACCTCATCGTTCTGACTCTGTTTGACACCCCAGTCAGTCTGGTTCCAAATTATCGGCATCACGTTGTCAACAGCATTCTGTCCCTCAAAGCCTTGGATCACTTTGTCATCTCAGATGAGGAGATCATTGAAGATTGGCCGAAATCTGAAGAATTCAAAGCCTTAAGTCCACATTTCTTTATTGACCTCCCATTGTGTTCACAGGTTGGTGTCTTTATCTGTTATTGAGGGACTGAAACATTTCATGCATCCACCAAGATCAGACTGAAAATCAGGAATAAGAAACACAGGATATGTGCAGCAAATTTGTCAAAGTTGAAAAAGAGGAAAGAAAGGTTAAGTATTCCAGGTTAGAATTTAAAAAAAAATCATTCATGGAATGGCTCGGACAGCACTATTGTCCATCCCTTGAGAAGATGGTGGTGAGCTGCTTTGTTGAACTGCTGCAGTCCATTGTGGTATGGAGACAGACACAATGCTGTTAGGGGGAGAACTTTAAAGCAAGGTTTAAGATGCAGAAGTGAGGGGCAGGTTCCAATGTGGGCACAGTGTGGAAAATAGATGTAGGTGCATAACATCCATCATCATCCACTTTAACTTGATTGGAGGTGTCCCAGTGCATTTGTTATATACATATGTTCAGAGAAAAGTATTTGTAAATTTAACCCAGCATTCTGCCTTCGACATTCTGCTCACTGCTTTCCCAAACTATGGGAAATTTTCAGGGATCCCTGTGGAGATTTGCTTTGCTACATTGACAGGCTGAAAAGGATTTAAAGACTGAAACAGTCTTGTGTGTCCAGGATTTGCTTTGATTGTGCTTTCACAGCCATAAACGCAATTTCCAAACATTCTGCAATTTTGGCCTTTACTCATCTTTATCTTCATTCCCAGCTGTCAGATTTTCTGACCTTATTATAAGGTTCTACATTGATGTCTGAAGAGAACCAGGAGGGACGGGCTCCGCCACACCAATGGCAGCGGTAGAGGAATGGCATTCTATTCAACCATGTGGATGTCCACAAAACTGAGGAGATGGACATCCAGCTGCAGCTCAAAGGAGGATCATATGAGCACGCTCACATATGAATTAGGAACTGAACTAGGCTAATTGCCCCTTCACGTCTGCACTACAATTCAATAACATAATAGCAGAACTGTGTTTCAATTTCCACATTTCCTTCTACCCCCCATAATCTTTGATCCTATTGCCCCACAAGAATTCATCTATCTCCATCTTAAACATATTCAATGACCCAGTGTCATACCTCACTGGAGTAACCCCATGCTGGAAATTAGGTTCCACTACTTCTGGGGACATTACAAAAGTTAATGCTTTTAACAAAGTATGCAAAACTCTCCACATTTCCTGACGTATTAGACCCAGGTTGACAGAAAACATGGGCCAGGTTTTTGTACTTTAGAAGGATAACCATTTATTATGAAGAAACAGACTCTAGTTAGAGATAAATGACTATAAACTGTTGACATATAACTTTCGTAATTAAAATTCTAACCCCCTTACAAAACTCCCCCTATACAAACATAGACAAGGAGGGGCAATATCTTCTATTTATTATTGCGAAACTATTAGTTCAGAAACTCAGCTAATGTTCTAGGGACCCAGGTTTGAATCCTATCAGGGCAGGCTGTGGCATTAGAATTCAATAAAAAAAAGCAGAATTAAGAATCTACTGATGATCATGAAACCATTATCGATTGTCGGAAAAACCCGTCTGGTTCATTAATTATCTTCAGGGAGGAAATCTGCTGTCCTCACTTGGTCTGACTGACATGTGATTCTAGACCCACAGCAATGTGGTTGATTCTTAACTGCCCTCTGAAATGGCCTAATAAGCCATTCAGTTCAAGGGCAGTTAAGGGCATGCAATAAATGCTGGCCAGCTAGTGATGCCTACTTCCCATGAGTGAATTTAAGAAATAATATTTCAGTGTGAAAATAGATAAATCCCCTGGGCCAGATGGGCTTTATCCTGGGATTCTTTGGGAAGCCAGAGTGGAGATTGCTGAGCCTTTGGCTTTGATCTTTATGTCATCATTGTCTACAGGAATAGTACCAGAAGACTGGACGATAGCAAATGTTGTCCCCTTGTTCAAGAAGGGGAGTAGGGACAACCCTGGTAATTACAGACCAGTGAGCCTTACTTCGGTTGTGGGTAAAGTGTTGGAAAGGGTTATAAGAGATAGGAATTATACTCATCTCAATAAGAATAAGTTAATTAGGGATAGTCAACACGGTTTTGTGAAGGGTAGGTTGTGCCTCACAAACCTTGTTGAGTTCTTTGAGAAGGTGACCAAACAGGTGGATGAGGGTAAAGCTGTTGTTATGGTGTATATGGATTTCAGTAAAACATTTGATAAGGTTCCCCACTATAGGCTACTGCACAAAATATGGAGACATGGGATTGAGGTTGATTTAGTAGTTTGGATCAGAAATTAGCTAGCTGAAAGAAGACAGAGGATAGTGGTTGATGGGAAATGTTCATCCTGGAGTTCAGTTACCAGTGGTGTTCTGCAAGGATTTGTTTTGGGTCCACTGTCGTTTGTCATTTTTTTATCAACGAGCTGGATGAGGGCAAAAAAAGGTTGAGTTAGTAAATTTGCAGACGACAGTACAGTTGTGGGTAGTGACGAAGGATGTTGTAAGTTTGTGGGGAGTGACAGATGGAGTTTAATTTGGATAAATGTGAGGTGCTGCATTTTGGAAAGGCAAATCAGAGCAGGATGTATAACTTCATGGTAAGTTCCTGAGGAGGGTTGCTGAACAGAGAGACCTTGGAGTGCAGGTTCATAGTTCCTTGAAAGTGGAGTTGCTGGTGGATGGGATAGTGAAGGTGTTTGGAATGCTTCCCTTTATTGGTCTGTGCATTGAGTATAGGAGTTGGAAAGTCATGTTGTGACTGTTCAGGACATTAATTAGCTCATTATTGGAATACTACATGCAGTTCTGGTCTCCCTGCTATAGGAAGGGATGTTGTGAAACTTGAAAGGGTTCATAACAGATTTACAAGAATGTTGCCAGGGCTGGAGGGTTTGAGCCACAGGGAGAAGCTGAATAGGGTCAAAATCCTGGAATTCCCTCTGTAATGGCATTGTGGGTCAACTCACAACAGGTAGGCAGCTCACCTTCACCTTCGCGAGTTGGAGGTCAAATTTGAATGTAGATTACAGGTTTAAAGGCAGGGTTCTTGGCAGTGTGGAGGAACAGCGGGATCTTGGGGTCCATATCCATAGATCCCTCAAATTTGCCAACCAAGTTGGTAGGGTTGTTAAGAAGGCATATAATATGGTTCCTTTCCTTAGCAGGGGGATAGTGTTTAAGAGCCACAAGGCTAAGCTGCAGTTCTATAAAACCATGGTTAGACCACACTTGGAATATTGTGTTCAGTTCTGATCATGTCATGATTGGATGGATGTGGAAGCTTTAGTGAGGGGCAATGGAGATTTCTAGGAGAAAGTGAGGACTGCAGATGCTGGAGATCAGAGCTGAAAATGTGTTGCTGGAAAAGTGCAGCAGGTCAGGCAGCATCCAAGGAGCAGGAGAATCGACGTTTCGGGCATGAGCCCTTCTTCAGGATTCCTGAAGAAGGGCTCATGCCTGAAACGTCGATTCTCCTGCTCCTTGGATGCTGCCTGACCTGCTGTGCTTTTCCAGCAATGAAGATTTCCCAGGATTCTGCCTGGACTGGAGGGCATGTCTTATGAAGAAAGGTTGAGGGAGCTAGGGCTTTTCAGATTGGAGCGAAGAAAGATGAGCGGTGACTTGATAGAGGTGTACAAGATGATGGGAGGCATCGACAGAGTTGAGAGCCAGAGCCTCTTTCCCAGGGTAGAAATGGTTTTCACAAGGGGGCATAATTTTAAAGTGATTGGATGAAGGTTGAGGTGTGATGTCAGAAGTAGGTTCTGTACACAGAGAGAGGTGAGTGTGTGGAATGCACTGTCAGTGGGGGTAATGGAGTCAGAGACATTAGGGACATTTAAACAATTGTTGGATAGACACATGGAAGATAGTAAATTGAAAGATGTGTAGGTTAGTTTGATCTTCGAGTCGGATAAAAGGTTAGCACAACATTAGGGCCAAAGGGCCTGTACTTTGCTGTACTGTTCTATGTTCTATGTTCTCAAGGGCAACTTGGGATGGGCAATAAATGCTGGCCATCCAGTGAAGCCCACGTCCCACAAATGCATTAAAAAAGTCTGTGACAATGTCCCCTGGAGAGTCGGAGGCTGAGAGATGGCCTTCTAGAGGTTTAAAAAATCATGCGAGGCATGGATAGGGTAAATAAGCAAGGTCTTTTTGCTGGGCTGAGGGACTCCAAAACTTGAGGGCATAGTTTTAAGGTGAGAGGGGAAAGATATAAAAGAGACCTAAGGGACAACTTTTTCACACAGAGGGAGGTGCGTGTATGGAATGAGTTGTCAGGGAAGTGGTGCAATTACAACATTTAAAAGGCTTGTGGATGGGTAAATGAATAGGAAGGGTTTAGAGGGATATGGGCCAAATGGGACTAGGTTTATTTAGGATATATGGTCGGCATGAACGAGTTTCTATGCTGTGCACCTCTATGGGCTATGGTATGTCACAATTTCAAGATAGTAGATTCTCTACATTTACCCCTGACTAATGCACCTAACACCATGGGCAATTTAGTGTGGCTAATTGACCTGACATGCACATCTTTGGTCTGTGGGAGGAAACCCACGCAGACACAGGGAGAATGTGCAAACTCCACACAGACAGTCACCCCAGGCAGGAATAGAGCCAGGATCCCTGGTGCTGTGAGGCAGCAATGCTAACCACTGAGCCACTGTGTCACCCTGAGTCGTAAGTCAGCAAGTGAGCTAGAAGTGAGATGAGTAGAAATATCTTTACTCAGAGAGTTGTTAGGATCTCTGCCTGGGAGAGTGGTGGAGGTGGATTCCAGAGGAGGTTTCAAAAGAGAGCTGGAGATGTTTGGAAGTGATGAAATTATAGGGTTGTGGAGATAGGGCTGGACAATGCGACTCACTGGGTAGTGTTTTGAGAGCCGTTGCAGACAGGAAGGGCTGAATGGCCTCTTGCTGTGCTGTAAAATTCTATGACTCTGTGTAGATATTGATCCCATGATGACAATGACATTAACCAGAGCCAGATGAGCACAAGAGTTATCACTGAGCCTATCGCTGTAAAATTGATGACAATGTCTTCAGCATTGACATATGAAATTCCCTCCCTGCACATCTCTATTTCCCTTATTCCTCCATAATGATGCTCTTTAATGTGACCTCTTAGACCAAGTTACCTGTCATTATATTGCCCTAAGTTGTTTTCTGTCAAATTTTGTTTGATAAATTGCTAATGTGAAGCACCTTGAGCTGCTTTACTGCTTTCATAGCACTGTACATTTTACAGGTGTGGTTTTAAATTCTACCAGATGAAGTTGATTTAATTAGCCATTTTGGAGATAACTAAATACTTCTTTCTCAAACTCCCATGGATCACTGATGGGAAATGGTGCTAACTGATCACTTCTTGCTGTTACTGCTTTATAAGAAGCACTTTGATTTCTTGTTGAACCAGTGTTGGTGCTCTCATCCCTCACACAGATCTCGACCTGGTGTACGGAGTTGAGACGTATCAGGAGTCTGCTCTCTACTATCAACAACATCCTTGCCCATCGCTCTCCAGTGCTGATCATTCAACGATGGTTTCGTGGGTTTTTGGTCCGAAAGAAGCTGGGGTATTGATTAATTTACATGATTTCTTATTTCCTAGCCCTTATTCTGTAAATTGACCTGATAAGATGTTCCCTTTCTGCTTTGCTGTCACTAATTTGTTAGAGTTCTTTGATGAAGTGACCAGGAAGGTTGATGAGGGCTGGGCAGTAGACATAGTTTAGATGGATTTCAGTAAGGCCTTTGATAAGGTTCCATGTGGTAGGCTGCTCTGGAAGGTTAGATCACATAGAATCCAGAGGGAGTTGGCAAATTGGATACACAATTGGCTTGATGGTAGGAAGCAAAAGGTAACAGTGGAAGGATGCTTGTTGGACTGGAGTCCGGTGACGAGTGGAATGTCTCAGGGATCGGTGCTGGGCCTATTGCTGTTTGTTATCTATATCAATGATTTGGATGAGAATGTACAAGGCATGATTAGTAAGTTTGCAGATGACACTAAAATAGGTGGTAACGAAGATGGCGAGGATGGTTATCAGAAATTGCAGCAGGACCTTGATCAGCTGGGGAAGTAGACTGAGAAATGGCAAATGGAGTTCAGTATAGATAGGTGTGAGGTGTTGCATTTTGGAAAGTCAAATCAAGGTAGGAGTTTCATGGTGAATGGTAGGGCCTTAAGGAGTGTAGTGGAACAGAGGGACCTTGGAGTTCAGGTTCACAGATCTCTGAAAGTAGAGTCCCAGGTAGACAGGGCAGTGAGGAAGGCTTTTGACACACTGACCTTCATCAGTCAGGGCACTGAGTATAGAAGTTGGGAAATTATGTTGCAGTTGTTCAGGACATTGGTGTGGCTGCACTTGGAGTATTGTGTTCAGTTTTGGTCACCTTGCTATAGGAAGGATGTTATTAAACAAGAAAGAGTGCAGAAGAAATTTACAAGGATGTTGCCCAGACTCAATGGTCTGAGTTATAGGGAGAGGTTGGACAAGAAAAGACCTTTTTCTTTAGAGTGTAAGAGACTGGGGAGGAATCTTATAGAGGTGTATAAGATCATAGGTTGGCATGGTGGCACAATGGTTAGCACTGCTGCCTCACAGCCTCAGGAACCAGGATTCAATACCCACCTCAGGTCTGTGTGGAGTTTGCACATTTTCCCCATGTCTGCGTGCGTTTCCTCCGGGTGCTCCAGTTTCCTCCCACAGTCCAAAAATGTGCAGGTTAGGTGAATTGGCCATGCTAAGTTGCCCATAGTGTTAGGTGAAGGGGTTAATGTAAGGCAATGGGTCTGGGTGGGTTGCTGTTAGGAGGGTCGGTGTGGATTCGTTGGGCCGAAGGGCCTGTTTCCACACTGTACGTAATGTAATGTAATCTAATCATGAGAGACATGGATAAGGTGAATTCACTCAGTCTTTTTCCCAGGGTTGGGAAATTGAGGACTAGAGGGCATCAGTTTAAGGTTAGAGGGGAAAGAATGAAAGGGAACCTGAGGGGCAACCTTTTTACACAGGGGGTGGTACACATATGGAATGAGCTGCTAGCGCAAGTGGTTGAGGCAGGTACATTAACAACACTTAAAAGCCATTTGGACAAATACATGGACAGGAAAGGATTAGAAGGATATGGGCCAAGTGTATATGGGCTTAGTATGGATGGACATTTTAGTCAGCATAGACCAGTTTGTACCAAAGGGCCTGTCTCCGTGCTGTAGGACTCTATGACTCTAATTGTCAAACTGGTTCACTTTTGTTAAATCCACTACTGCTGCACAAAAATATAAAAGCTAGTTATAACTTATTACTTTAAATGCACTTTCTATTTTGGTGCTACTTTTGTTGCTCACTTTGATTTTACATGTTGCAGTTTCCCTTTCCTCCTTTCACTCTTATTTTAGTATTGCTGATATTTTTATGTCTTTTTTCTAAAGTTTTGTTTGGGTTTTTATCTTCCTTCTCTCCTGAGACATTGACCCTGTACTGGGATGTGTAATCACAGGGACAATTCTCACCTCATATAGATGTTGACTCTGTGCTGGTGGTTTGTTGTATAGAAACATTGAAACATAGAAATTAAGAGCAGGAGGAGGCCATTCAGCACTTTGAGCCTGTTCCACCGTTTAATACGATCACAACTGGCCATCTGACTCAGTACTCTGTTCCCATTTTCTCCCCCGTACTGTTTGATCTCTGCAGCCCCAGTTGCTACAACTAACTCTTTCTTGAATTCGTGCAAAGTTTTGGCTTCAACTGTTTTCTGTGGTAATGAATAGTGAAGCAGGAGAAGTGATGGCCTTGTGGTATTATTGCAAAGAAAATCTTACCACAGTAGGTGGTGGAATTTGAATTCAATAAAATTCTGGAATTAAGAGTTTAATGATGACTATGAAATCCATTGTTGATTGTCAGAAAAATCCATTTGGTTCACTATTACTCTTTAGGGAAGGAAAAAAGCCATCCCTACCTGGTCTGGTCTATATGTGACTCCAGACCCAAAATCATCATGGTACTGTACATCTCTATCAAGTCTTCCAGTAGATGTTTATGTGCCTCTGAATCTTGGGGTCAGTGTTGCATTTCTGTATGTAGTAGAAAAACAAATAACCACAACTTAATTATGACTGACAATCAAGTGACAATGCTGCTAATGTGATTCCATCTTCATTGTCATCAGTAACATTCCCTCTGATTTCCTTTCTTTAGTGGTCCCATCACTCTCTTTAAAACCAAACGTTACGTTTGGGCCTAAGACCAGACTGAGAGTGTGGTGCTGGAAAAGTACAGCAGGTCAGGCAGCATCCAAGGTGAAAGAGAATCGACGTTCATCAGGAAGGGCTAATGAAGGGCTTGTACCTGAAACGTTGGTTGTTTTGTTTATGATATAGCTTCTGTTCTTCCCAAAACCCTGCTCCATCTCGGACTACCCAACCTGCTGCTCATCTCAGTTACTCAACCTTCCTCTGTGATTCTGTCACACTGGATTCCCAAGGCTACTCTTGAGCATCTAATCACTGGCACAATGCCAGCCCTGTAGTGCTCTGAGCAGAACACTGTAGCTCTTGAGCCTCCTTGAATTTGATGTGGTCCTCCATTGACATGAGCTCTACTCTGCCTGTGTTCCCTGGTTGTAATCCTCAATTAATAGGCACACTTCCATACTTCCCTCAAATCTGATCCAAAATTCAGTCTTTTTGGTCTTCTTTCCCACCTGAGCTGACCAACTACTGAACCTGTGCCCCTTTTGATGGCCAGTTATACTTCAATGTCGAAACACATGTTCTCAGCTTTTAGGCCATGCTACAGCTGACATCTGCATTCGGCCTTCCCTGAATTACAATCTCCCCGACAAAGCTTTTCACTGTGCCTCGGTACACATGACAATTAATAAACTAAATTCAGTACACTGAGCAAATACTGTTCTCGAGTATCCCTGAACCCCCACTCTAAACGCCATTTAGTCACCAATGATGCCCTGGGCTCTGCTCAGGTCCAGCTTGAACTGATCGCTGTGATCTATTATAATCTCCCAACAAGCCCTGTCCCTGTTCCCAGGCAGAATATTCTATAGCCAAGCTGGCCGGATGCATTCCAATCATTAAAGTTACTGTTTCCAGTCAACCAGAACTCACCCCAACAGGTTCTAACTTTCAAACACACACAGATAAACAAAAATCCAAGAATTATTCATTTCATTAGAATTGTCATAAGCTATTATTAAAATACTAATGTTATTTTGTTTTGCTAAACTAGAATTGTACCGATTCCATGTAAAGAACATGGTTTCCCATTTCTGGACCTCCATGGAGAGTTATGCAGTGAGGGTATTCATGTGCTGCAGGATGGCAGTTTATGTGTGAGTCTGAACCATGATGCGGGGTTTAGGGTTTGAAATTTACATGTTCATCCCAGACAAAATAACAGCAGGTTTCAGTATCAGCAGGGGAGATACAGCATCTCAGATCATTTGTACAGGTTGTGTATCTGAGCACTGGGTGGGAATGCATATCCAATAACTGGGTGGGAATGTGTATCTGAGCTCTGGGTGGGATTGTGTATCAGAACACTGGGTGGGAATGTGTATCTGAGCTCTGGGTGGGAATGTGTATCTGAGCTCTGAGTGGGATTGTGTATCAGAACACTGGGTGGGAATGTGTATCTGAGCTCTGGGTGGGATTGTGTATCTGAGCTCTGGGTGGGAATGTGTATCTGAGCTCTGGGTGGGAATGTGTATCTGAGCTCTGGGTGGGAATGTGTATCTGAGCTCTGGGTGGGATTGTGTATCAGAACACTGGGTGGGAATGTGTATCTGAGCTCTGGGTGGGAATGTGTATCTGAGCTCTGGGTGGGAATGTGTATCTGAGCTCTGGGTGGGAATGTGTATCTGAGCACAGGGTGGGAATGTGTATCTGAGCACAGGGTGGGATTGTGTATCTGAGCACAGGGTGGGATTGTGTATCTGAGCACAGGGTGGGATTGTGTATCTGAGCACAGGGTGGGATTGTGTATCTGAGCACAGGGTGGGATTGTGTATCTGAGCACAGGGTGGGATTGTGTATCTGAGCACAGGGTGGGATTGTGTATCTGAGCACAGGGTGGGATTGTGTATCTGAGCTCTGGGTGGGATTGTGTATCAGAACACTGGGTGGGAATGTGTATCTGAGCACAGGGTGGGATTGTGTATCAGAACACTGGGTGGGAATGTGTATCTGAGCACAGGGTGGGATTGTGTATCTGAGCTCTGGGTGGGATTGTGTATCAGAACACAGGGTGGGAATGTGTATCTGAGCTCTGGGTGGGATTGTGTATCAGAACACAGGGTGGGAATGTGTATCTGAGCTCTGGGTGGGAATGTGTATCAGAACACAGGGTGGGAATGTGTATCTGAGCTCTGGGTGGGAATGTGTATCTGAGCTCTGGGTGGGATTGTGTATCAGAACACAGGGTGGGAATGTGTATCTGAGCTCTGGGTGGGAATGTGTATCTGAGCTCTGGGTGGGATTGTGTATCAGAACACAGGGTGGGAATGTGTATCTGAGCACTGAGATGCATCTGTTTTAGTTCCAGATCCAATTCCATGGTTGTCTCAGTGGGATTGAATCAGTTTGTTCTCTCTGCCATTATATTTTCACCACGGTCAGCACAGCTGGTGAACAATTTAGGGAATTCAGCAGGTTTTACTCAGAGAACTGTTGGTGTTATAAAATTTGAATGATGTTTTTATTGATCTTGCTTAATTAACTGTAATTACAAAATGGATTGAAAAATTACAAAATTGTGTCCAGTTCTAATCTTCAGTGACATTTCAAACTGCCTGGGTTGATTTGTTATGTGGATTGATCTAATTATTGATGTGTTCAGTACATCAGGAATTAAACTGTCTTCTTGGTTATCTAGGTAGCAGGCAGCAGAGGTAAGGAAGATAGCCAACACAACATTGTCCAGTTACAGATAGATACAAACAAGCTGGATATTGCACTACTGGAGGTATGTCTGATAATATGAGCAATTTCTCTGTCTGTGCTGGTTAGTACAAGGGTCAGGATTTTGAGACTTGGTTCAGGACCTGACTGTCATGTCAAACAGTGGTCGCAACTCCAAAATGGGCCTTACTGATCCCCACTGAGTGTGTTTGAGACATTGTGAGGGGGCAGTCATGTATCATAGGAGCTAGTCCACTGGGCTCCTGCAATTCCCTCAGCTGAGCTCAAATTACGGTGAGTGAGCAAGGCATCCTCCACCCTGTCCTTTCTTAGGCTTATCAAGGCCTTTAGCTGGCTGATGGAGGGTTACAGGAGGAGCTTATTCTGCCTCCAGCATTGTACTGGGCTGGGCAGTGGCTATTGGATGCTTTTCCTGAACCCTGGGGAAAAGGTGTGCAGGAAAGGCTTTTTCTCCTTTGAAGATGCCCCTCAAAACATGACTTAATATCCGCCAATCTCCAAAAAACTCCACCCCTACACCCACCCGACAGGATCCTATTACTTTCCAGCCCAAAAAGATGCATACAGAATTGAATGAATTTATCAAAAATTCATTGGATGTGGATGTTGCAGACTAGGCCAACATGTATGCCTATCCCTAAGGGTAGTCACAATCCAGCCTCATTGCTGTGGGTCTGGAGTCACATATGTGGGCCAGACCAGGTAAAAATGGCAGTTTCATCCCCTAAAGGACATGAATGAACCAGATGGAGTTTTTCCCAAAATCAACAACAGTTTCATGGTCATTATAAGACAATTCATTCCAGATTTTTATTGAATTTTAATTTTCCCATCTGCCTGAGTGGGATTCGAACCAGATCCCTGTGACAGCGTGGGCCAGGGGGCTGCTGGGAAGGTACAATTCCCTCTTAAATACTTACCACGTGAATAAGCGGAGCAAAGCCTCAACAGGAGCAGATGTGGACATGGGGATTGCTGGGCAATTGAACTAATATATTCGGACAATGGCTAAACCCGAATCATTACACGTGTAATGTCTCGCACCCGTCCACCTCCTCTAACCAATAAAAAAGACTGTATGGGGAGGGATGATAAGATAAGGCTTTTCTTTTTCATTTATTCAATCTCTCTTTGGCAGTTTAGAGTGGAGGGGACGGAGGCTAGGGCAGTTGCATGCTCCTCTTGCAGGAGGTGCGAAGTCAGAGTCACCACTAGTGTCCCTGCTGACTTCCCCTGCGAGAAGTGTGCCCAACCCCAGCTCCTCACAGACCACGTGAGGGAACTGGAGATGGAGCTGGATGAACTTCGGATCATTCGGGAGGCTGAGGCAGTGATAGAGAGGAGTTATAGGGAGGTAGTCACACCTAAGTTACAGGATAAAGGTAACTGGGTGACCCTCAGGAGAGGGAAAGGGAACAGGCAGACAGTGCAGGGATCCCCTGTGGCTGTTCCCCTCAATAACAAGTACACCATTTTGGATACTGTTGGGGGGAGGACCTACCAGGGGAAAGCAACAGCAGCCAGGTCTTTCACACTGAGCCTGGCTCTGCGGCTCAGAAGGGAAGGGGGGAGAATAGGAAAGGGATAATGATAGGAGGGTCAATGGTGAGAGGAACGGACAGGAGATTCCTCAATGTCCCACCCACCCCTGCCAGTGATCCATCACTTGCCCCAAGTGTATCAGAGCCTGTGGGAGCTTCATTGGTCTGTGCTACTCACTCACTCTGAGAATGACAGAGAGTCATCCTCATCTGCGAGGGGCCGCCAAAAATGGTGACAAGTCAAAGACTCTTGTTTCATCATCTTTACAGAATGAGAGTTCCAAAGATGCTCAGAGAAAGTGTTTTGCCTCTCCTTAACTTTAAATGGGGAAGCCCTGATATTTGAGACAAAAAGCCTGCCGATGCTGGAAACTAAAGGAGACAGGCAGGAGGCTGGGGGAACACAGCAAGGCAGGCAGCATCAGGAGGGACAGGCAGGAGGCTGGGGGAACACAGCAAGGCAGGCAGCATCAGGAGGGACAGGCAGGAGGCTGGGGGAACACAGCAAGGCAGGCAGCATCAGGAGGGACAGGCAGGAGGCTGGGGGAACACAGCAAGGCAGGCAGCATCAGGAGGGACAGGCAGGAGACTGGGGGAACACAGCAAGGCAGGCAGCATCAGGAGGGACAGGCAGGAGGCTGGGAGAACACAGCAAGGCAGGCAGCATCAGGAGATGAAGTCCAACTTTTCGGTATAACCTTTCTTCAGGAAAGCCCTTATAGTTGAGCAGGAACTCCTCATTCTAGATTCTCCCACAAGAGGAAACATCTCTGCATCTACTCTGTCAAGACAATGCTGGATCTTATATTTTTCAAATCAAGTCATTTCTTATTCTTCTCAACTCCAGTGGATACAAAACTTTCTTCAGAAAACAACATATCCATTCTAGGTACAGGGTGACCACTGTATCCATGGTTTCAGTTACAAACAGTTTACCATGGCCCAAACATATTACTGGGAACATTCCAGAACCAGGGTCCAGGGGGCTGCTGGGAAGGTACATTCCCCATTTGAATGAATGGATTCACGGTTTCAGGCTTCCTCTATAGGTCTTGGAGTGTATCCCCCACGGATACAGGAGGACTACTGTATTCATATAAAACATAGAACTGCAGATGCAAAAGATCTGAAAGGGAAACAGAGTTTGCTGGAGAAACCCAGCAGGTCCCACCCTCTTCAGTGTACAGTATATACCTACCTTTTCAAAGCTACTGTCAGCTCTGAAGAATGGTCACTTGACTTGAAAATGAACTCTATTTCTCTCCTCACAGATGCAGCCAGATCTGCTGAGTTTCTCCAACAATTTCTATTTTTTTAACATCCTTTATGTTTTAAGGAGAAATTAAATGTGGGTCATGCAGTTAATTTCTCTGTGCAGAGAAGATTTGATATTTTCATTTTACTGAATTCAAACAATTAATTGAAGTGAGAATTTTCCTTAGGTCAAGCTTGCAGCACCATTGCATGTCCAGTCAGTGATAAAATCCATTGCAGAGGTACCTGGAAATGGTATTTGAGGTTGTTCCACTGGTCCAGCAGAGGAACACTGCTTGTAGTGTAATATTGACTGGTGTCTGCCGCGGAGAGCTGTTAGGGCAATGTCAGGGCTAGTCTGCTGGAAAGCTGGGCAAAATTCCTATCCCAGCAACTCAAGGGCTATAGTGTAATGGTAATATCACTGGATTAGTATTCCAAAGGCCAGGATAATATGCTGGGAATGTGGATTCAAATCCCATAATGGTTACTTGTAAAATTTAACTTCAATTAATTCATGAACATCTGGAGTTCAGAGCTAGTCTGAGTGGTGGTGATCATGAGAATGTCATTGCCTGGTGTAATAAAAACATCACTGGTGAAATTCAGCAGGTCTCGCAGCATCTGTGGAGAGAAAGCAAAGTTAATGTTTAGGGTCCAGTGACCCTTCCTCAGAACTGTACTTGGAATGTTAATTCTGCTTTCTGTCCACAGATGTTGCCTGCCTTGCTGAGTTTGCCCAGTGATTTCTGTTGAAAATACCCCCCTGGTTCACGGAGTTTCTTTAGGGAAGGAAGTCTGCTGGCCTGGCCTGGCCTGGCCTGTCCTTGCCTGGCCTGGCCTGGCCTGCCTGTCACTCCAGACCCACAGCAAAGAATTAACTCTGAGCTGCTATCCACAATGGCCCTGCAAGCTATTCAAGGGGGATGAGGGGTGAACAATAAATGTTGGCTTGCTCAGTGATACCCATATCCCATGGAAGAATAAGAAATAGCAGGCAATTTTATATTGAAGAACCTTTTATTCTGGTTGTGTTTTATCTATGTAGGATCGGTGTGAAGCCAAAGAAATAACCTCTGGCATTTACCCATGTATTGCACGGTGGAACAGATGGAATTCTCCAAACTTTCAGCCAAATAAAAGCAGCACTTTCAGACATCGAATCTTGAGAAAGCCAGATCATACCCCTCAACCAGGTAAGGTTGATCAATTTTGTGAATGCAAACTACCCAAAATATTTAAAGATCCAGTGGGCAATACGACTGTTCCCAGTGGGCTTTGTGTGAATGTCATGGACCTTGAGCTCAGGGTGGACATATACAACTTACCCTGTGCATTTAGCCAGGAAATGTCAGACAGTTTGCAGCTTGGTCGAACAGCTAGGTAACATCAGATCTGAAATACCTGGCCACATCTCCAACTGCCTCATGCCAATCATAGCAACCAATTACCCAGAAAACCATAAGATGTAGGAGTAGGCCATTCAGCCCATCGAGACTACTCCACTATTCAATGGGAACATGGCTGATCTGATAACCCTCACCTCCACTTTCTTGCCTTTTCCCCATAACCTTTGATTCCCTTTCTGATTAAAAATCGGTCTGCCTCAGCCTTGAGTGAACAGAATGATCCAGCCCTGACAGTTCCCTGTGGTGAAGAAGTCCACAGTTTCACTACTTCCCGAGAGAAGAAATTCCAAATTGTCTCTAATAAAAACCAGAAGAACTGTGGATGTGGACTTTTTGTCTTATCCTCCCCACTTGTCTTCCTGTGTATTTTTGTGTCATTTGCTAACTTGGCTATTGTATTGTCTTTCCCTGCATCCAAGTCATTACTAGGTACTGTAAATAATTGTGATCCCAGCACTGATTTGACCATTTATCCCAACTCTGTCTCCTAGTGGATAGCTAGTCTACACCAATATACGACCTCAACACCTTGGATTCTTTATTATGAGGTAGCTTTAGGTGCAGTGCCTTATTGGATGTCTTTTTGAAATCCAAATGTATCATAGCTTCTTGATCTCCTGTATCTATTCTCACAGAATTGTAATACATTTATCAGGCGTGATTTCCCCTTTATGAAGCATGTTGACTCTGCTTGATTGTATTATGTACATCTGAAGTGCACTGTTATTCCATCCTTTATCATGGATAGACGCTAACATTTCACCAAGAATAGAAGTAAAGCAAACTAGCCTGTCTTTACATCACTCGTGTTTTGAATAAAATGTTAAATGGCAGTTTTTCATCATCCAATTATTTTCCAGAATCTAAGAATTCTTGGAAGTTTGTTACCAATGCATCCACAATCTCTGTGGCTACGTCCTTTAATACCCTAGGATGCATCCCAGCAGATGCAGGAGACTTACCAGCCTTTAACCCCATTGATTGTTCAAGTAGCTTTCCTAGAGCATAGAACATTACAGCGCAGTACAGACCCTTCGGCTCTCGATGTTGCACCGACAGGTTATAACAATCTGAAGCCCATCTAACCTACACTATTTCATTCTCATCCATAGGCCTATCCAAGGACCATTTAATTACCCTTAAAGTTGGCGAGTCTACTACTGTTGCAGGCAGAGCATTCCACACCCCTACTGCTCTCTTGAGTAAAGAAACTACCTCTGACATCTGTCCTAAATCTATCACCCCTCAATTTAAATTAATGGCCCCTCGTGCGAGCCATCACCATCCAAGGAAATAGGCTCTCCCTGTCCACCCTATCTAACCCTCTGATTATCTTATATGTCTCAATTAATCACCTCTCAACCTTCTTCTCTCTAATGAAAACAGCCCCAAGTCCCTCAGCCTTTCCTCGTAAGACCTTCCCTCCATACCATTCCGTGACTATCTGGTCAGGTCCATGCCCCCCCTACAATCCACCCTCCCGTCCTGGCACCTTCCCCTGCCACTGCAGGAATTGCAAAACCTGCGCCCACACCTCCTCCCTCACCTCCATCAAAGGCCCTAAAGGAGCCTTCCACATCCATCAAAGTTTTACTTGCACATCCACTAATATCATTTATTGTATCCGTTGCTCCCGATGTGGTCTCCTCTACATTGGGGAGACTGGGTGCCTCCTAGCAGAGCACTTTAGGGAACATCTCCGGGACACCTGCACCAATCAACCACACCGCCCCGTGGCCCAACATTTCAACTCCCCCTCCCACTCTGCCGAGGATATGGAGATCCTGGGCCTCCTTCACCGCCGCTCCCTCACCACCAGACGCCTGGAGGAAGAACGCCTCATCTTCCGCCTCGGAACACATCAACCCCAGGGCATCAATGTGGACTTCAACAGTTTCCTCATTTCCCCTTCCCCCACCTCACCCTAGTTCCAAACTTCCAGCTCAGCACTGTCCCCATGACTTGACCTACCTGCCTATCTCCTTTTCCACCTATCCACTCCACCCTCCTCCCTGACCTACCACCTTCATCCCCTCCCCCACTCACCTATTGTACTCTATGCTACTTTCTCCCCACCCCCACCCTCCTCTCACTTATCTCTCCACCCTTCAGGCTCACTGCCTTTATTCCTGATGAAGGGCTTTTGCCCAAAACATCGATTTTCCTGCTCCTCGGATGCTGCCTGAACTGCTGGCTCTTCCAGCACCACTCTAATTCAGAATCTGGTTTCCAGCATCTGCAGTCATTGTTTTTACCTTCCCTCCATACCAGACTACATCCTAGTAAATGTCCTCTGAACCTTTCCAAAGCTTCCACATCTTTCCTATAATGCGGTGACCAGAACTGTACACAATATCCCAAGTGCGGCCGCACCAGAGTTTTGTACAGCTGCAGCATGACCTCATGGCTCCAAAACTCAATCCCTCTACCAATAAAAGCTAACACACTGTATACCTTCTTAACAACCCTATCAACCTGGGTGACAACTTTCAGGGATCTATGCTGCAACCATACAAAAAGCTAGTGCGGCCGCACTTGGAATATTGTGTACAGTTCTGGTCACCCCATTACAGGAAGGATGTGGAAGCTTTGGAAAGGGTGCAGAAGAGATTTACCCGGATGTTGCCTGGTCTGGAGGGAAGGTCTTTTGAGGAACTCTAAGGAGCTTGTGTTCCCTTTGGCCTCGGTTATGAAGAAGCTGTAATGTCCTGCTAGTTTACTATCAAATTAACCTTGCCCATTGTTTTGGTTATCTTTTGTTAGCTTTTAAACTTTTCCAATTCTCTAGTTTACTGATCTTGACCACACTGTACTTTTTTTTTCTTTCAATTTAATGCTATCATAAACTTCCTTAGATAACAAAGGGATTATACATAGGTTAAGTGTCTAGCAGATGGAGTACAATGTTGGTAAATGTCAGAGTTAAAAATCACACAACACCAGGTTATAGTCCAACAGGTTTAATTGGAAGCACTAGCTTTCGGAGCATCGCTCCTTCATCAGGTGGGTGTGGAGGACACAATTGCAAGACACAGAATTTATAGCAAAAGTTTACAGTGTGATGTAACTGAAATTATACATTGAAAAATACCTTGATTGATTGTTGAGTCTCTCATCTGTTTGAATACCATGATAGTTTCACTTCTTTCATGTGTAAATCATAAAGCTTTTTTAAAAAGTTACATTCTCAGGTTAACTGTAACAATTGGTGTCAGCCGGATAATATGTTGAAGGTGTTAGCGCCCTGTGTTCTCTGTCTGTGCCATAATGTTTAGATTGATTCTAATCTAAAAAGTGACATAACATTAGATTAGATTACTTACAGTGTGGAAACAGGCCCTTCGGCCCAACAAGTCCACACCGCCCCGCCGAAGCGCAACCCACCCATACCCCTACATCTACCCCTTACCTAACACTACGGGCAATTTAGCATGGCCAATTCACCTGATCTGCACATCTTTGGACTGTGGGAGGAAACCCACGCAGACATGGGGAGAATGTGCAAACTCCACACAGTCAGTCGCCTGAGGCAGGAATTGAACCCGGGTCTCAGGCGCTGTGAGGCAGCAGTGCTAACCACTGTGCCACCGTGCAATTCATGCAATTTTTGAACAAAGTACAATGTAACTCTGCAAGTACAAATTCACCCCACAAACGTATATGTAAATGTATGGTTGTGTGTGTGTGTGGTGTAGGGTTGTGAGAGAGTGTATATGTGAGTGTAAATTGTCTAAGTGAGAGGGTGCATGTGTGAGTGTGGTGGTGTGTGTGTATGTCTGGGGTGGAGGTTGTGAGAGAGTGTGTATGTGTTGTGTGTGTGTGTATAGTGACATGAACCCAAGGTCTCGGTTGAGGCCCTCCCTATGGGTACCGAACTTAGCTATCAGTCTCTGCTCGGCCACTTTTCTCTGCTGCCTGTCCCGAAGTCCACCTTGGAGGATGGTCACCCGAAGGTTCGAGGTCGAATGTCCTGGACCACTGAAGTGTTCCCCAACTGGGAGGGAACCCTCCTGTCTGTTGATTGTTGTGCGGTGCCCATTCATCCGTTGTCGTAGCCTTTGCTCGGTTTCCCCAATGTACCATGTCTCCGGGCATCCTTGGCTGCAACGTATAAGATAGACAACGTTGGCTGAGTCACATGAGTACCTGCCATGTACAAGGTGGGAGGTGTTCCCACGGGTAATGGTGGTATCTATGTCCACACTTTGACTTGTCTTGCAACACCTACCGTGACAGGGTTGTGTGGAGTTGTCCTGAGACCCGGGCAGCTTGCTACAAACAATGATCTGTTTGAGGTTTGGTGGTTGTTTAAAGGCAAGTAGTGAAGGTGTGGGGAAGGTCTGGGTGAGGTGCTCATCTTCATTGATAATGTGTTGCAGGTCACAAAGAACATGGCGTAGTTTTTCAGCTCCTGGGAAGTACTGAACAATGAAGGGTCCCCTGTCAGTTGCAGCATGTGTCTGTCTCCTGAGGGAGGTCATTACGGTTCCTTGCTGTGGCACGTCAGAACTGGCGGTCGATGAGTTGAGCATCATACCCCGTTCTTGTGAGGGCATCCCTGAGTACTTCCAGGTGTCCGTCACGTTCCTCCTCATCTGAGCAGATCCGGTGTATGTGTAGGGCTTGTCCATAGGGAATGGCTGTTTTAATATGTTTTGGGTGGAAGCTGGAGAAGTGTAGCATTGTGAGGTTGTCTGTGCACCTCCAAATCATGGTAAATGTCCAGTCATGCATTTTGGCAGGAATAACAAAATTATTTAAATGGTGAAAAATTGCAGCATGCTGCTATGCAGAGGATCATGGTTGTCCTTCGTTGCAAGGGGGGGCAGGGTGGGGGTGAAGTTTAAAAATAAGAAGGTTCTGCTGCAACTGTACAGGGTGCTGGTGAGGCCACCCCTGGAGTACTGTATACAGTTTTGGTCCTGTTACCTGAGAAACAATGTACCAGTACTGGAGGGGATGCAGAGGAGGTTCACTGGGTTGATTCCGGAGTTGAGCGGGTTGCCTTATGAGGGGAGCTGGGCAGCGTGGTGGATCAGTATTTAACACTGCTGCCTCACAGCACCAGGGACCCGGATTCGATCCAATCCTTGGGCAACTCTCTGTGTGAAATTTGCACATTTTCTCCATGTCTGTGTGGGTATCCTCTGGGTCCTTTGGATTCCCCCCACAGTCCAAAGATGCGCAGGCTAAATTGGATTGGCCAGGCTGAACTGCCTCATAGTTTCCAGGGATGTGCAGGCTGGGTGGGTTAGCCTTGGGAAATGCAGGGTTGGGTGGGTGGGAGGGTATGTGCCATAGCCTTTGCTCGGTGGAATGCTCTTCGGAGGGTCAGTGTGGACTCAATGGGTGGAATTGCCTGCTTCCACACTGTAGGGATTATATTCGATGAGATTGAGTAGATTGGGACAATAATCATTGGAAATTAGAAGAAAACAATGGGGAGGTCTTTTAGAAACAGATAAAATTATGAAGGGAATAGATAAGCTAGAAGTAGGGAAGTTGTCTCCACTGGGGGAGTGGGGTGGGGAGGGGGGGGGGCGGTGAAACTAGGACTAGGGGGCATAGTCTCAAAATAAGATTTCGGATTGAGTTAAGGTGGAACTTCTTCACCCAGAGGGTTGTGAATCTGTGGGATTCCCTGCCCAGGGAAGCACCCGAGGCTATCTCATTGAATGTTTTTAAGGCAAAGATACATACATTTTTGAACAGTAAAGGAATTAAGTGGTTATGGTGAGCAGGCGGGTGAGTGGAGCTGAAGCCATGATCTTATTGAATGGTGGAGCAGGCTGGACAGGACCAGATGACCTATTCCTGCTCCTAGTTCTTATGTTCTTAGAACAATGGCCCGTTTATCCTCTTCCGAGAATCCTTCTTTCTCGCTTGGATATATTTTGGCTGTGAGCCATGAGCTATTTTCTTAAACATCTGCCATTTGTTATCAGCTGCCTTTTCCATTAAACCCCTTCCCAGTCCACTCCAGTCAATACTGGTCACATTCCTTTGTAATTACCTTTATTTAGGTTCACACACGTGTTTCAGATCTCCCTTTCAAACTGAATGCCAAATCCTACCTTATTTTGAATCAGAGACCCCTAGTTTTAGATTTTGTGTGTGTGTGTGTGCGCGTTCATGATGTTTTAGTTATTTCCACTATTTTTATGATTTACCGACATCCATCAGTCTCCTGTTCCTAACTTTTGTTTTAATTATTCATTTATGTGGGTGTCCAGCAATAATTGCCCATCCCTAATTGCCTAGATGTGAGGTAAGATTCAGCCACATTGCAGAGAGTTAGGAGTCACGTGTAGGTCAGACCAGGTAAAGACTGCAGTTTCCTTCGCTAAAGGACATTAGTGACACTGATGGATTTTTCCCAACAATCAACAAACGCTTCAGGGTCATCATTCGACTTACTTCCAGATTTTTATTCAAATTCCACCATCTGACATGGCAGTGAAATAATTCCACAGAGGCTGGTATCCGTCGCCAAGTCACCTTTTATTTTCACATCAACAACTTTAGCACTGCTTCATTCAGAGTCAGGAACCAGACTGAGTATCTCTAACTCTCACCCATTTAATATGTTAGCCAGCACTCCCTGATTGGACCAGATTAACAGCCTCAATCAGGGAACTCATATTCTATGAGGTCTACCAGACTGACCTTATTATAATCACTGCTGTTAGGATTTAAACCCAAGCATTACCTATATCTCTGGATTAATGTCTAGCAATTATGTCACAAGATCATAACCTCCTATGTGCTCTCTCTTTTGCAAATAGGGCTATTTGGACTGGAATCTTTGACAAATAAGGAGAAAAAATGGGAGATTGGGAAAGATGGCAAAGAAAAGGCATATGCAGATGCCAGTGGGAGTGTGAAGCCTTTTCGAGTGATCCACCAGCCAGACGCTGTGCGTGAAATGCTGCTCTCTCGTTTGGCATCTGGTGCAGATGTCCGTCAGGGCATTCAGCAGATCCATGAGATGCTACGGAACAAACCACAGCGCAAATTTACCTACCGGCCACCCATAGGCCTGGACATGAGGCTATATGCCAAAACCCATGGCAGTATCTCACTGGCTCCATTTGTAGCCATTCAGAAAGCTTATAGCAAGAGAGAGAAAGAGGTGAAGCAGCAACTGCTCATCGATGAGATCCGCAAGCTGAAAGCAGCTGAAGACCAACCAAGGAGCAGCATTCTCCAGAAGACCCTTAAGGAAAGTTACAAGCCCCTCCAACAATCTGAGCAGGACCAGCTGCGAGGGGAACAGATCTTGCTGCGGCGTAAACTAGATGAAGCAGAGTGGCTGGCGTTCATTCACCACAACAACTACCTATTCCTCACAGAGAAGCACCGCCGAGAATCAGAGCACCAGTTAGTCACAGCATTTAACTGCAGCTACACCATGTTGTCAGAGGCTGCTCTGAAACGTCAGATCAAGGAGAAGAAAGACTATGCCCAACAACAGAAAGTTGACTTGACACAAGGCATCAAGAAGAAAGCAAATCAACTGAAGAAAGACATCAGAGACTTCATGATGTACCAGTGAGGTCACAGCGATCATCTCCTAATGCCCATGAATCTATCTCAAAGAGGTTGTTGAGACAAAGAACAAAGAACATTCCAGCACAGGAACAGGCCCTTCGGCCCTCCAAGCCTGCGCCGATCCAGATCCTCGATCTAAACCCGTCACCTATTTTCTAAGGATCTGTATCCTTCTGCTCCCTGCCCATTCATGGATCTGTCTAGATACATCTTAAATTATGTTATCATGCCCACCTCTAACACCTCTGCTAGCAATGTATTCCAGACACCCACCACCCTCTGTGTGAAGAACTTACCACGTATCTTTCTCTTAAACATTTCCCCTCTCACCCTTGAACTCATGACCCCTAGTAACTGAGTCCCCCACTCTGGGAAAAAGCTTCTTGCTATCCACCCTGTCTATACCTCTCATGATTTTGTAGGCCTCAATCAGGTCCCCCCTCAACCTCCGTCTTTCTAATGAAAATAATCCTAATCTACTCAACCTCTCCACATAGCAAGTGCCCTCCATACCAGGCAACATCCTGGTGGACCTCCTCTGCACCCTCTCCAAAGCATCCACATCCTTTTGGTAATGTGGCGACCAGAACTGTACGCAGTATTCCAAATGTAGCCGAACCAAAGTCCTATACAAATTGTTAAGTGCTTCCAGTTTACTTTGGAAGACAAAAACAACATGTGTGCTTCATATCCAAATAATCAAGTGGTTAGAAAACCACCAAAGGGACATAGTCTGTGTCTTAATCTACATTACAGAGACAGGTCCTGTCTCCATATAGATCATTTAGCACAAGTCCTGTCTCTGTGTATAGCACAGAGGATAGATCATTTCTTCGTGTAAATCAGTCAGTACAGGTTCTGCTCCCCCCCCATATATCATAGATCACAGATTCTGACAATAGAGTAACAACAACAGGGAATAATTCAGGAGACACGGCAGAAATTCATCCCAAGGAAGAAGAAACATTTTAAGGGGAGGACAAGGCAACCATGGCTGATAAGAAAAGTCATATAAGCAAAAGAAAAAGCATATGATGTGGCAAAGATCAGTAGGAAGCCTTTCAAAATCAGTTGAGGATAACTAAAAATGCATTAAGGGGGAGGAGATGAAATGTGAGAGGAAGCTAGCTAGTAATATAGAAGAAGTTCTTTTGATTTATAAATGGTAAGAGAGAGACAAGAGTGGACATTGGAAAATGAGGATCGGGAAGTAATATTGGGGAACAATGGCGGAGGAACTGAATTGTGCTTTGCATTGTCTTTATGCTGGAAGATACCAGCAGCATACCAGAACTTCAACAGAGTCAGGGGGCAGAGGTGAATGTAGTAGCCATCACCAAGAAGTAGGTGCTGGGGAAGCTGAAGGGTCTGAAGGTGGATACTTCCCCCAGATCAGATGGACTACACCCCAGGGCTCTGAAGGAGAGAGCTGAGGAGATTGGGTAGGCATTGGAGGTCATCTTTAGGATCACTGGAGTCAAGGAGGATCCCAGAGAACTGGAAAATGGCTAATGTAACACCCCATGCTTAAGAAAGGAGGGAGGCAGAGATGGGAAATCATAGGCCTGTTAGCCTCACTTCAGTTATTGGTAAGATTTTCGAGCCCATTAGTAAGGGTGAGATTGCGGAGTACTAGTAAGGGGAGGCCATGCCTGTCAAATCTGTTAGAATTCTTTAAGGATGTAGCTAGCAGGTTAGACAAAGGGGAGCCAGTGGATGTGATTCATTTGGACTTCAAGAAGGCCTTTGACAAGGTGCTGCACAGGAAGATGCTAAATAAGATAAGAGCCCATGGTGTTAGGGGCAAGGTACTGACATGGAGAGGGGATTGGCTGACTGGCAGAAGGCAGAGAGTGGGGATAAAGGGGACTTTTCAGGATGGCAACCAGTGACTGGTGGAGTTCTGCAGGGATCTTTTGGCACTATGACTATTCACATTATCCATTAATGACAAAGGAACTGAGGGCATTGTTGCTAAGTCTATAGATGACACAAAGATAGGTGGAGGGAGGGGTTTTGCTGAGGACGCAGGAAAGCTGCACAAGGACGTGGTCAGGCGAGTAGAGTGAGCAAAGATGTGGTAAAGTGGGAGGTGGAATAGAATCATAAAATCCGCACAGTATGGAAACAGGCCATTTGGCCCATCGAGTCCACACAGCCCACCCGAAGAGCATCGCACCCTGACTCACCAATACAATGGGAGAAAGTGTGAGTTTACATAGTTTGGTAATTGAAACATAGCCTATTTTCAAAATGGAGTAGGATGACAGAAATCTAAAGCACAAAGGTGCTTTGTAATCCTAGTTCAGAATTGTCTTTGGATTAATATGCAGGTTCAGTAGCAGGTGCTAAGGCAAGTAAGGAACAGAATGAGGCCATTCAGCCCATTGCATCTGCTCCACCATTCAATCATGGGCGTAATGTTCCTCAACTCCAATCTCTTGTCTTCTTCTCATAGCCCTCGATCCCCTTACTAATCAAGAACCTGTCTACCTCTGCCTTAAATACACTCAATGGCTTGGCCTCCATAGCCCTCTGTGGCAATGAGTCCCACACATCCCCACCCTCTGGCTGAAGAAATTCTGCCTCATCTCAGTTCTAAAAGGTTGTTCCTACACTCTGAGGCTGTGCCCACGGGTCCTCATCTCTCCTACTCGTGGAAACATCTTCTCCACATTCACTCTGTCCAGGTGTCTCAGTATTCTAGAAGCTTCAATTGGATTTCCCCACCATCCTCGTAAACTCCATCGATGCACAGTCTTCATCTGCTCCTCATATGACAAGGCTTTAATTCCCAGGATCATTCGTGTAAACCTCCTCCCCAACACCAGCACATCCTTCCTCAGATACAGGGCCCAAAACTGCTCACAATATTCCAAATGTGGTCTGACCAGAGCCTTATACAGCCTCAGCAGTATATCCCCTGCTCTTGTATTCTAGCCCTGTTGAAATGAATGCTAGTGTTACATTGGAGGAGGTTTACAAAAGTGATCCCTGGGATGAGGAGGAATTTCTTCAGCCAGAGGGTGGTGACTCTGTGGAACTCATTGCTGCAGAGGGCTGTGGAAGACAAGGCAGAGGGAGATAGGTTCTTGACTGGTAAGGGGATTGAGGGTTACAGGGAGAAGGCAGGACAATTGGGTTAAGAAACAAGTTAAGAAACTTATAGATCAGTGAATACAGGTTCTTTCTCCATATAGACTGGACGTGCATGGTTCCTGTGTCCAGGGAAATCACCAAGCCATATTCCTGTCTGCCTGTCACACTTGGAATGTGGTGTCTGATTGTGATGAGTAAATAATATCGAGGCTCAGCAAAATATGTGGCAAGGATTGACAGAAATAATACTGCGAGGTTTTATTGATCAGGAAATACTGAATCGTTTTGGGCTCTGCTTCATCCAGGGAAAGGCTGAAGGGTAATCTCGGTAGAGGTCTTTAAAAATATGAGAGGATTGAATTGGATTAGCATGGAATAAATGTTTCCATTTATGGAAGGACTAGAACTAAAGATCATAAATATTATAGTCACTAATAAATCCAAAAGGATGACCATTATACATAGTAGGCCAATTATAACTGAGCAATAATCGTTATTGTAATTAGTTGGTGTTAATGTGCAGAGGGAATTCGATTAGAGTGCTGACCTCTATTAATGTGAGTACTGTATTTGACTCTAAGGGTGATCTCATTTTTCTCCCTCCTCAAGGCAATTGACAATGCAGGCAGAGAACAGTGCTGCCAGGAAAGCTGCTCAGACCATCGTGTCACAGGCAGCCAAAGATCGATTACTGCACGCTCGAGCCAGGGTAGCAGCACAGAAAGCACAGCAGCACAGCTGGCAAACCACTGGCCCCATCACAAGAAAACAGAGTGTTGCTCGTCCAAAGAAACTGCCAGGCATTTCAATTCAGTTCCCACTGACCCAACCTGCAGCTTCAACTCCAGAAATCTGACAGCCAGGAGATTTGGAAAACATAGATCCAATCCCCATCCCATTAAGGCATCATCCAAAACCTTCCAAGCTGCATGGTTCGTAGTGACTGGTTACTCTGCAGAAATAATCAACCATCAAGGTCAATATATTGTACATGTTAGTATTTATTTAAATCATCAGTAAATACAAATATTTTGAAGCTGGAGAATTCAGAACATTTGAATGAGTATAAACAAAGTGGTGGGTTTGAAGTTATTCACAAGTCTTACCCGGTTCTATGATCTGGAACCTTTTGACCTCTGCATGCCTTAATGTCAAATCCTGTACACAAAAGGCTAAAGGGAACAGTTCACTGCTATCTGGACTCCCCTGTTTTACCGTCATAGTGCCAGTTGCTGCACTTCGACTTCACACTATGGGGAAAAGAGAATGACTCATTCCAGCCAGGTACTGCCTAGTCCATGTGTCCCTCATTGTCAGCTCCCAAACACAAAAAATACTCACAGGACATTGTTAATAATAACATCTCACCTCGATTACAGTGGCTCAGTGGTTAGCGCTGCTGTCTCACAGCATCAGGGACCTGGCTTCGATTCCAGCCTCGGGCAACTGTGTGGAGTTTGCACATTCTCCCCGTCTCTGCGTGGGTTTTCTCCGGGTGCTGCAGTTTCCTTCCACAGTCCAAACATGAGCAGCTTAGGTAGGTTGGCCACGCTAAAGTACCCATGGTGTTTAGGGATGTGCAAGCTAGCTAGATTAACCAAGAGATGTGCAGAGTTACAGAGATAGGGTAGGGGGAGGGTCTGGGTGGGAGGATCTTCAGAGGGTCAGTGGAGACTCGATGGGACAAACGGCCTTCCTACAAACTGTGAGGGTTCTATGAGAAAGCAGCAAGACCCAGGTTGACCTTAACCATGCTTTCAGGTGATGGTGTTTCAGTCCTGTCACTGTCTCCACACCATAACTGCACTGCATTGTATTAATTCCCAGCCTCATTCCTAATTGAAGGGCGTATGCCCGAAATGTCACTTCTCCTGCTCAGATGCTGCCTGACCGGCTGTGGTTTTCCAGTGCAACACTTTTCTACACTGCATTAATGTTTGGAACTCTCTATCATTGAGAAAATTCAAGACACAGATCATTAAATATACATGGCACAATGATACGGGTTAGCATGGGAACATGGTGTTAAGGAAAATTATAAATACTCCAGAATGGGGGAGCAGAATGAGCCTTACTCCACCAACGGTGCTACGATGCCCAACTCTGTTGTACCTGATGCTGGCCTCGCAGTAAAGGACTGAAAATCTTAGACAAGGGGGTGTGATGCTGCAGTATTGAGGGTGTGAGATGCTGCAGTATTGAGGGTGTGTGGCGCTGCAGTATTGAGGGTGGGTGATGCTGCAGTATTGAGGGTGGGTGATGCTGCAGTATTGAGGATGTGTGACGCTGCAGTATTGGGGGTGTGTGACGCTGCAGTATTGGGGGTGTGTGACGCTGCAGTATTGGGGGGGTGTAACGCTGCAGTATTGAGGGTGTGTGACGCTGCAGTATTGAGGGTGTGTGACGCTGTAGTATTGGGGGTGTGTGGTGCTGCAGTACTGAGGGTATATGACACTGCAGTGTTGAGGGTGTGTGGTGCTGCAATATTGAGGATGTGTGACGCTGTAGTATTGGGGGCGTGTGGTGCTGTTGTATTGAGGGTGTGTGGTGCTGCAGTATTGAGCGTGTGTGACGCTGCAGTATTGAGGGTGTGTGATGCAGTATTGGGGGTGTGTGGTGCTGTTGTATTGAGGGTGTGTGGTGCTGTTGTATTGAGGGTGTGTGACGCTGTAGTACTGGGGGTGTGTGGTGCTGCAGTATTGAGGGTATATGACGCTGCAGTATTGAGGGTGTGTGGTGCTGCAGTTTTGATGGTGTGTGACGCTGCAGTATTGAGGGTGTGTGACGCTGCAGTATTGAGGGTGTGTGACGCTGCAGTATTGAGGGTATATGACGCTGTAGTACTGAGGGTGTGTGACGCTGTAGTATTGGGGGTGTGTGGTGCTGCAGTACTGAGGGTATATGACGCTGCAGTATTGAGGGTGTGTGGTGCTGCAGTTTTGATGGTGTGTGACGCTGCAGTATTGAGGGTGTGTGACGCTGCAGTATTGAAGATGTGTGATGCTGCAGTATTGAGGGTGTGTGGTGCTGCAGTATTGAGGGTGTGTGACGCTGCAGTATTGAGGGTGTGTGGTGCTGCAGTATTGAGGGTGTGTGACGCTGCAGTATTGAAGGTGTGTGATGCTGCATTATTGAGGGGGTGTGTGCTGCAGTATTGGGGGTGTGAGCGCTTCAGTATTGAGGGTGTGTGGTGCTGCAGTATTGAATGTGTGTGACGCTGCAGTATTGAGGGTGTGTGCTGCAGTCTTGGGGGTGTGTGGTGCTGTAGTATTGAGGGTGTGTGACGCTGCAGTATTGAGGGTATATGACGGTGCAGTATTGAGGGTTTGTGCTGCTTCAGTATTGAGGGTGTGTGGTGCTTCAGTATTCAGCGTGTGTGGTGCTGCAGTATTGAGGGTGTGTGACGCTGTAGTATTGGGGTGTATGGTGCTGCAGTATTGAGGGTGTTGATGCTGCAGTGTTGAGTGTGTTGACGCTGCAGTGTTGAGGCTGTTGACGCTGCAGTGTTGAGGGTGTGTGGTGCTGCAGTACTGAGGATGTGTGGTGCTGCAGAATTGAGGGTGTGTAATGCTGCATTATTGAGGGTGTGTGGTGCTGTAGTATTGAGGGTGTGTGGTGCTGCATTATTGAGGGTGTGTGCTGCACTATTGGGGGTGTTTGGTGCTGCAGTGTTGAGGGAGTGTGACGCTGCAGTATTCAGGGTGTGTGACGCTGCAGTATTCAGGGTGTGTGACGCTGCAGTATTCAGGGTGTGTGACGCTGCAGTATTCAGGGTGTGTGACGCTGCAGTATTCAGGGTGTGTGACGCTGCAGTATTCAGGGTGTGTGACGCTGCAGTATTGAGGGTGTGTGTTGCTGCAGTATTGAGGGTGTGTGGTGCTGCAGTATTGAGGGTGTGTGGTGCTGCAGTATTGAGGGTGTGTGGTGCTGCAGTATTGAGGGTGTGTGCTGCAGTATTGGGGGTGTGTGGTGCTGCAGTATTGAGGGTGTGTGACGTTGCAGTATTGAGGATGTGTGACGCTGCAGTACTGAGGGTGTGTGGTGCTGCAGTATTGAGGGTGTGTGATGCTGCAGTATTGAGGGTGTGTGATGCTGCAGTATTGAGGGTGTGTGATGCTGCAGTATTGAGGGTGTGGGACGCTGCAGTATTGACGGTGTGTGGTGCTGCAGTATTGAGGGTGTGTGGTGCTGCAGTATTGAGGGTGTGTGGTGCTGCAGTATTGAGGGTGTGTGACGCTGCAGTATTGACGGTGTGTGACGCTGCAGTATTGACGGTGTGTGACGCTGCAGTATTGACGGTGTGTGACGCTGCAGTATTGACGGTGTGTGGTGCTGCAGTATTGAGGGTGTGTGGTGCTGCAGTATTGACGGTGTGTGATGCTGCAGTATTGAGGGTGTGTGGTGCTGCAGTATTGAGGGTGTGTGACGCTGCAGTATTGGGGGTGTGTGACGCTGCAGTATTGAGGGTGTGTGGTGCTGCAGTCTTGGGGGTGTTGACGCTGCAGTATTGAGGGTGTGTGACGCTGCAGTATTGAAAGTGTGTGTTGTGTAGTATTGGGGGTGTGTGGTACTGTTGTATTGAGGGTGTGTGGTGCTGCAGTATTGAGGGTGTGTGACGCTGCAGTATTGAGGGTGTGTGGTGCTGCAGTATTGGGGGTGTGTGACGCTGCAGTATTGGAGGTGTGTGACGCTGCAGTATTGAGGGTGTGTGACGCTGCAGTATTGAGTGTGTGTGGTGCTGCAGTATTGAGGGTGTGTGGTGCTGCAGTATTGAGGGTGTGTGACGCTGTAGTACTGAGGGTGTGTGGTGCTGTAGTACTGAGGGTGTGTGGTGCTGCAGTATTGAGGGTGTGTGGCGCTGCAGTATTGAGGGTGTGTGACGCTGTAGTATTGACGGTGTGTGACGCTGCAGTATTGAGGGTGTGTGGTGCTGCAGTATTGAGGGTGTGTGGTGCTGCAGTATTGAGGGTGTGTGACGTTGCAGTATTGAGGATGTGTGACGTTGCAGTATTAGGGATGTGTGACGCTGCAGTATTGGAGGTGTGTGACGCTGCAGTATTGAGGGTGTGTGGTGCTGCAGTATTGAGGGTGTGTGGTGCTGCAGTATTGACGGTGTGTGATGCTGCAGTATTGAGGGTGTGTGGTGCTGCAGTATTGAGGGTGTGTGACGCTGCAGTATTGAGGGTGTGTGGTGCTGCAGTCTTGGGGGTGTTGACGCTGCAGTGTTGAGGGTGTGTGACGCTGCAGTATTGAAAGTGTGTGTTGTGTAGTATTGGGGGTGTGTGGTACTGTTGTATTGAGGGTGTGTGGTGCTGCAGTATTGGGGGTGTGTGACGCTGCAGTATTGAGGGTGTGTGACGCTGCAGTATTGAGGGTGTGTGGTGCTGCAGTATTGGGGGTGTGTGACGCTGCAGTATTGGAGGTGTGTGACGCTGCAGTATTGAGGGTGTGTGACGCTGCAGTATTGAGGGTGTGTGACGCTGCAGTATTGAGGGTGTGTGACGCTGCAGTATTGAGGGTGTGTGACGCTGCAGTATTGAGGGTGTGTGACGCTGCAGTATTGAGGGTGTGTGACGCTGCAGTATTGAGGGTGTGTGGTGCTGCAGTATTGAGGGTGTGTGGTGCTGCAGTATTGACGGTGTGTGACGTTGCAGTATTGAGGATGTGTGACGTTGCAGTATTAGGGATGTGTGACGCTGCAGTACTGAGGGTGTGTGACGCTGCAGTACTGAGGGTGTGTGACGCTGTAGTACTGAGGGTGTGTGGTGCTGTAGTACTGAGGGTGTGTGGTGCTGCAGTATTGGGGGTGTGTGACGCTGCAGTATTGAGGGTGTGTGGTGCTGCAGTCTTGGGGGTGTTGACGCTGCAGTATTGAGGGTGTGTGACGCTGCAGTATTGAAAGTGTGTGTTGTGTAGTATTGGGGGTGTGTGGTACTGTTGTATTGAGGGTGTGTGGTGCTGCAGTATTGAGGGTGTGTGACGCTGCAGTATTGAGGGTGTGTGGTGCTGCAGTATTGGGGGTGTGTGACGCTGCAGTATTGGAGGTGTGTGACGCTGCAGTATTGAGGGTGTGTGACGCTGCAGTATTGAGTGTGTGTGGTGCTGCAGTATTGAGGGTGTGTGGTGCTGCAGTATTGAGGGTGTGTGACGCTGTAGTACTGAGGGTGTGTGGTGCTGTAGTACTGAGGGTGTGTGGTGCTGCAGTATTGAGGGTGTGTGGCGCTGCAGTATTGAGGGTGTGTGACGCTGTAGTATTGACGGTGTGTGACGCTGCAGTATTGAGGGTGTGTGGTGCTGCAGTATTGAGGGTGTGTGGTGCTGCAGTATTGAGGGTGTGTGACGCTGCAGTATTGAGGGTGTGTGACGCTGCAGTATTGAGGGTGTGTGACGCTGCAGTATTGAGGGTGTGTGACGCTGCAGTATTGAGGATGTGTGACGTTGCAGTATTGAGGGTGTGTCACGCTGCAGTATTGAGGGTGTGTCACGCTGCGGTATTGAGGGTGTGTGATGATGCAGTATTGAGGGTGTGTGACGCTGCAGTATTGAGGGTGTGTGACGCTGCAGTATTGAGGGTGTGTGACGCTGCAGTATTGAGGGTGTGTGACGCTGCAGTATTGAGGGTGTGTGACGCTGCAGTATTGAGGGTGTGTGACGCTGCAGTATTGAGGGTGTGTGACGCTGCAGTATTGAGGGTGTGTGACGCTGCAGTATTGAGGGTGTGTGACGCTGCAGTATTGAGGGTGTGTGACGCTGCAGTATTGAGGGTGTGTGGTGCTGCAGTCTTGGGGGTGTTGACGCTGCAGTATTGAGGGTGTGTGGTAGTTCAGTATTGAGGGTGCGTGGTGCAGCAGTATTGAGGGTGCGTGATGCTGCAGCATTGAGGGTGTGTGACGCTGCAGCATTGAGGGTGTGTGACGTTGCAGCATTGAAGGTGTGTGATGCTGCATTATGTAGGGCGTGTGCTGTAGTATTGGGGGTGTGAGCGCTTCAGTATTGAGGGTGTGTGGTGCTGCAGTATTGAGGGTGTGTGCTGCAGTATTGGGGGTGTGTGGTGCTGCAGTATTGAGGATGTGTGGTGCTGCAGTATTGAGGGTGTGTGGTGCTGCGGTGTTGAGGGTGTGTGCTGCTGCAGTATTGGGGGTGTGTAATGCTGCAGTATTTGGGGGTGTGTAATGCTGCAGCATTGAGGGTGTGTGGTGCTGCATTATTGAGGGTGTGTGATGCTGCAGTATTGAGGGTGTGTGATGATGCAGTATTGACGGTGTGTGATGATGCAGTATTGAGGGTGTGTGGTGCTGCAGTCTTGGGGGTGTTGACGCTGCAGTATTGAGGGTGTGTGATGCTGCAGTATTAAGGTTGTGCGGTGCTGCAGTGTTGAGGGTGTGTGACGCTGCAGTATTGAGGGTGTGTGGTGCTGCAGTCTTGGGGGTGTTGACGCTGCAGTATTGAGGGTGTGTGACGCTGCAGTATTGAGGGTGTGTGACGTTGCAGTATTGAGGATGTGTGACGTTGCAGTACTGAGGGTGTGTGACGCTGCAGTATTGAGGGTGTGTGACGCTGCAGTATTGAGGGTGTGTGATGCTGCAGTATTGACGGTGTGTGACGCTGCAGTATTGAGGGTGTGTGGTGCTGCAGTATTGAGGGTGTGTGGTGCTGCAGTATTGAGGGTGTGTGATGCTGCAGTATTGAGGGTGTGTGATGCTGCAGTATTGGGGGTGTGTGGTGCTGCAGTATTGAGGGTGTGTGACGCTGCAGTATTGAGGGTGTGTGGTGCTGCAGTCTTGGGGGTGTTGACGCTGCAGTATTGAGGGTGTGTGGTGCTGCGGTGTTGAGGGTGTGTGCTGCTGCAGTATTGGGGGTGTGTAATGCTGCAGTATTTGGGGGTGTGTAATGCTGCAGCATTGAGGGTGTGTGGTGCTGCATTATTGAGGGTGTGTGATGCTGCAGTATTGAGGGTGTGTGATGATGCAGTATTGACGGTGTGTGATGATGCAGTATTGAGGGTGTGTGGTGCTGCAGTCTTGGGGGTGTTGACGCTGCAGTATTGAGGGTGTGTGATGCTGCAGTATTAAGGTTGTGCGGTGCTGCAGTGTTGAGGGTGTGTGACGCTGCAGTATTGAGGGTGTGTGGTGCTGCAGTCTTGGGGGTGTTGACGCTGCAGTATTGAGGGTGTGTGACGCTGCAGTATTGAGGGTGTGTGACGTTGCAGTATTGAGGATGTGTGACGTTGCAGTACTGAGGGTGTGTGACGCTGCAGTATTGAGGGTGTGTGACGCTGCAGTATTGAGGGTGTGTGATGCTGCAGTATTGACGGTGTGTGACGCTGCAGTATTGAGGGTGTGTGGTGCTGCAGTATTGAGGGTGTGTGGTGCTGCAGTATTGAGGGTGTGTGATGCTGCAGTATTGAGGGTGTGTGATGCTGCAGTATTGGGGGTGTGTGGTGCTGCAGTATTGAGGGTGTGTGACGCTGCAGTATTGAGGGTGTGTGGTGCTGCAGTCTTGGGGGTGTTGACGCTGCAGTATTGAGGGTGTGTGACGCTGCAGTATTAAGGTTGTGCGGTGCTGCAGTGTTGAGGGTGTGTGACGCTGCAGTATTGAGGGTGTGTGACGCTGCAGTATTGAAAGTGTGTGTTGTGTAGTATTGGGGGTGTGTGGTACTATTGTATTGAGGGTGTGTGGTGCTGCAGAATTGGGGGTGTGTGACGTTGCAGTACTGAGGGTGTGTGGTGCTGCAGGACTGAGGGTGTGTGACGCTGCAGTATTGAGGGTGTGTGACGTTGCAGTATTGAGGGTGTGTGGTGCTGCAGTATTGAGGGTGTGTGACGTTGCAGTATTGAGGGTGTGTGACGCTGCAGTATTGAGGGTGTGTGACGCTGCAGGACTGAGGGTGTGTGGTGCTGCAGTATTGAGGGTGTGTGGTGCTGCAGTATTGAGGGTGTGTGGTGCTGCAGTATTGAGGGTGTGTGTTGCTGCAGTATTGAGGGTGTGTGACGTTGCAGTATTGAGGGTGTGTGACGCTGCAGTATTGAGGGTGTGTGGCGCTGCAGTATTGAGGGTGTGTGACGTTGCAGTATTGAGGGTGTGTGACGCTGCAGTATTGAGGGTGTGTGGCGCTGCAGTATTGAGGGTGTGTGGCGCTGCAGTATTGAGGGTGTGTGACGCTGCAGTATTGAGGGTGTGTGACGCTGCAGTATTGAGGGTGTGTGACGCTGCAGTGTTGAGGGTGTGTGGCGCTGCAGTATTGAGGGTGTGTGACGTTGCAGTATTGAGGGTGTGTGACGCTGCAGTATTGAGGGTGTGTGACGCTGCAGTATTGAGGGTGTGTGGCGCTGCAGTATTGAGGGTGTGTGACGCTGTAGTATTGGGGGTGTGTGGTGCTGCAGTACTGAGGGTGTGTGGTGCTGCAGTATTGGGGGTGTGTGACGCTGTAGTATTGGGGGTGTGTGGTGCTGCAGTACTGAGGGTGTGTGACGCTGCAGTATTAGGGATGTGTGACGCTGCAGTATTGAGGGTGTGTGGTGCTGCAGTATTGAGGGTGTGTGACGCTGCAGTATTGAGGGTGTGTGGCGCTGCAGTATTGAGGGTGTGTGATGATGCAGTATTGAGGGTGTGTGGTGCTGCAGTATTGAGGGTGTGTGGCGCTGCAGTATTGAGGGTGTGTGATGATGCAGTATTGAGGGTGTGTGGTGCTGCAGTATTGAGGATGTGTGGTGCTGCAGTATTGAGGGTGTGTGGCGCTGCAGTATTGAGGGTGTGTGGCGCTGCAGTATTGAGGGTGTGTGGCGCTGCAGTATTGAGGGTGTGTGACGCTGCAGTATTGAGGGTGTGTGACGCTGCAGTATTGAGGGTGTGTGATGATGCAGTATTGAGGGTGTGTGGTGCTGCAGTATTGAGGGTGTGTGACGCTGCAGTATTGAGGGTGTGTGGCGCTGCAGTATTGAGGGTGTGTGATGATGCGGTATTGAGGGTGTGTGATGATGCAGTATTGAGGGTGTGTGGTGCTGCAGTATTGAGGGTGTGTGGCGCTGCAGTATTGAGGGTGTGTGACGCTGCAGTATTGAGGGTGTGTGGCGCTGCAGTATTGAGGGTGTGTGACGCTGTAGTATTGAGGGTGTGTGGTGCTGCAGTACTGAGGGTGTGTGGTGCTGCAGTATTGAGGGTGTGTGGCGCTGCAGTATTGAGGGTGTGTGGTGCTGCAGTACTGAGGGTGTGTGGTGCTGCAGTATTGAGGGTGTGTGGTGCTGCAGTATTGAGGGTGTGTGGCGCTGCAGTAGTGAGGGTGTGAGATGCTGCAGTATTGAGGGTGTGTGACGCTGCAGTATTGAGGGTGTGTGGTGCTGCAGTACTGAGGGTGTGTGGTGCTGCAGTATTGAGGGTGTGTGGCGCTGCAGTAGTGAGGGTGTGTGACGCTGTAGTATTGGGGGTGTGTGGTGCTGCAGTATTGAGGGTGTGTGGTGCTGCAGTATTGAGGGTGTGTGACGCTGCAGTATTGAGGATGTGTGACGTTGCAGTATTGAGGGTGTGTGACGCTGCAGTATTGAGGGTGTGTGACGTTGCAGCATTGAAGGTGTGTGATGCTGCATTATGTAGGGCGTGTGCTGTAGTATTGGGGGTGTGAGCGCTTCAGTATTGAGGGTGTGTGGTGCTGCAGTATTGAGGGTGTGTGCTGCAGTATTGAGGGTGTGTGATGATGCAGTATTGAGGATGTGTGGTGCTGCAGTATTGAGGGTGTGTGGTGCTGCGGTGTTGAGGGTGTGTGCTGCTGCACTATTGGGGCTGTGTAATGCTGCAGTATTTGGGGGTGTGTAATGCTGCAGCATTGAGGGTGTGTGGTGCTGCATTATTGAGGGTGTGTGGTGCTGCAGTATTGAGGGTGTGTGATGATGCAGTATTGACGGTGTGTGATGATGCAGTGTTGAGGGTGTTTGACGCTGCAGTATTGAGGGTGTGTGGTGCTGCAATATTGAGGGTGTGTGGTCCTGTACTACTGAGGGTGTGTGGTGCTGCAGTATTGAGGGGGTGTGACGCTGCAGTATTGGGGGTGTGTAGTGTTGCAGTATTGAGTGTGTGTGACACTGCAGTATTGAGAGTGTGTGGTGCTGCAGTATTGACGGTGTGTGATGATGCAGTATTGACGGTGTGTGATGATGCAGTGTTGAGGGTGTGTGGTGCTGCAGTATTGAGGATGTGTGGTGCTGCAGTATTGAGGGTGTGTGACGTTGCAGTATTGAGGGTGCGTGACGTTGCAGTATTGAGGATGCGTGACATTGCAGTATTGAGGATGCGTGACATTGCAGTATTGAGGATGTGTGACGCTGCAGTACTGAGGGTGTGTGGTGCTGCAGTACTGAGGGTGTGTGGTGCTGCAGTATTGAGGGTGTGTGGTGCTGCAGTATTGAGGGTGTGTGGTGCTGCAGTATTGAGGGTGTGTGGTGCTGCAGTATTGAGGGTGTGTGGTGCTGCAGTATTGAGGGTGTGTGGTAGTTCAGTATTGAGGGTGCGTGGTGCAGCAGTATTGAGGATGTATGGTACTGCAGTATTGAGGATGTGTGGTGCTGCAGTATTGGGTGTGTGTAATGCTGCAGTATTTGGGGGTGTGTAATGCTGCAGCATTGGGGGTGTGTGGTGCTGCAGCATTGAGGATGTGTGGTGCTGCAGCATTGAGGGTGTGTGGTGCTGCAGTATTGAGGGTGTGTGGTGCTGCAGTATTGAGGGTGTGTGATGCTGCAGTATTGAGGATGTGTGGTGCTGCAGTATTGAGGATGTGTGGTGCTGCAGTATTGAGGATGTGTGGTGCTGCAATATTGAGGATGTGTGACGCTGTAGTATTGGGGGCGTGTGGTGCTGCAGTATTGAGGGTGTGTGACGTTGCAGTATTGAGGGTGTGTGACGTTGCAGTATTGAGGATGCGTGACGTTGCAGTATTGAGGATGTGTGACGCTGCAGTACTGAGGGTGTGTGGTGCTGCAGTACTGAGGGTGTGTGGTGCTGCAGTATTGAGGATGTGTGGTGCTGCAATATTGAGGATGTGTGACGCTGTAGTATTGGGGGCGTGTGGTGCTGCAGTATTGAGGGTGTGTGACGTTGCAGTATTGAGGGTGTGTGACGTTGCAGTATTGAGGGTGTGTGACGTTGCAGTATTGAGGATGCGTGACGTTGCAGTATTGAGGATGTGTGACGCTGCAGTACTGAGGGTGTGTGGTGCTGCAGTACTGAGGGTGTGTGGTGCTGCAGTACTGAGGGTGTGTGACGCTGCAGTATTGAGGGTGTGTGACGTTGCAGTATTGAGGATGTGTAACGCTGCAGTACTGAGGGTGTGTGGTGCTGCAGTACTGAGGGTGTGTGGTGCTGCAGTACTGAGGGTGTGTGACGCTGCAGTAATGAGGGTGTGTGCTGCAGTATTGGGGGTGTGTGACGCTGCAGTATTGAGGATGTGTGACGCTGCAGTACTGAGGGTGTGTGCTGCAGTATTGGGGGTGTGTGGTGCTGTTGTATTGAGGGTGTGTGGTGCTGCAGAATTGGGGGTGTGTAATGCTGCAGTATTGGGGGGTGTGTGTAACTTCAGTATTAAAGTTGTGTGGTGCTGCAGTATTGAGGGTGTGTGACGTTGCAGTATTGAGGATGTGTGACGCTGCAGTACTGAGGGTGTGTGACGCTGCAGTACTGTGGGTGTGTGACGCTGCAGTACTGTGGGTGTGTGACGCTGCAGTACTGCGGGTGTGTGACGCTGCAGTACTGCGGGTGTGTGACGCTGCAGTACTGAGGGTGTGTGACGCTGCAGTACTGAGGGTGTGTGACGCTGCAGTATTGAGAGTGTGTGGTGCTGCAGTACTGAGGGTGTGTGGTGCTGCAGTATTGAGAGTGTGTGACGCTGCAGTACTGAGGGTGTGTGACGCTGCAGTACTGAGGGTGTGTGACGCTGCAGTACTGAGGGTGTGTGGTGCTGCAGTACTGAGGGTGTGTGACGCTGCAATATGGAGGGTGTGTGGTGCTGCAGTATTGAGGATGTGTGGCGCTGCAGTATTGAGGGTGTGTGGTGCTGCAGTATTGAGGGTGTGTGACGCTGCAGTATTGAGGGTGTGTGCTGCAGTATTGAGGGTGTGTGGTGCTGCAGTATTGAGCGTGTGTGACGCTGCAGTATTGAGGGTGTGTGGCGCTGCAGTATTGAGAGTGTGTGGTGCTGCAGTATTGAGGGTGTGTGACGTTGCAGTATTGAGGGTGTGTGACGCTGCATTATTGAGGGTGTGTGCTGCACTATTGGGGGTGTTTGGTGCTGCAGTGTTGAGGGTGTGTGACGCTGCAGTATTGAGGGGGTGTGGTGCTGCAGTATTGGGGGTCTGTGGTGCTGCAGTATTGGGGGTCTGTGGTGCTGCAGTATTGAGGGTCTGTGGTGCTGCAGTATTGAGGGTGTGTGGTGCTGCAGTATTGAGGGTGTGTGGTGCTGCAGTATTGAGGGTGTGTGGTGCTGCAGTATTGAGGGTGTGTGGTGCTGCAGTATTGAGGGTGTGTGACGTTGCAGTATTGAGGGTGTGTGGTGCTGCAGTATTCAGGGTGTGTGTTGCTGCAGTATTGAGGGTGTGTGGTGCTGCAGTATTGAGGGTGTGTGGTGCTGCAGTATTCAGGGTGTGTGACGCTGCAGTATTCAGGGTGTGTGGTGCTGCAGTATTGAGGGTGTGTGACGTTGCAGTATTGAGGGTGTGTGGTGCTGCAGTATTCAGGGTGTGTGACGCTGCAGTATTCAGGGTGTGTGGTGCTGCAGTATTGAGGGTGTGTGACGTTGCAGTATTGAGGGTGTGTGGTGCTGCAGTATTGAGGGTGTGTGACGTTGCAGTATTGAGGGTGTGTGACGTTGCAGTATTGAGGGTGTGTGGTGCTGCAGTATTGAGGGTGTGTGACGTTGCAGTATTGAGGGAGTGTGACGCTGCATTATTGAGGGTGTGTGCTGCACTATTGGGGGTGTTTGGTGCTGCAGTGTTGAGGGTGTGTGACGCTGCAGTATTGAGGGGGTGTGGTGCTGCAGTATTGGGGGTGTGTGGTGCTGCAGTATTGGGGGTGTGTGGTGCTGCAGTATTGAGGGTGTGTGGTGCTACAGTATTGAGGGTGTTTGGTACTGAACTACTCAGGGTGTGTGACGCTGCAGTATTGAGGGTGTGTGGTGCTGCAGTAATGAGGGTGTGTGACGTTGCAGTATTGAGGGTATGTGACGTTGCAGTATTGAGGGTATGTGACGTTGCAGTATTGAGGGTGTGTGACGCTGCATTATTGAGGGTGTGTGCTGCACTATTGGGGGTGTTTGGTGCTGCAGTGTTGAGGGTGTGTGACGCTGCAGTATTCAGGGTGTGTGTTGCTGCAGTATTGAGGGTGTGTGGTGCTGCACTATTGACGGTGTGTGGTGCTGCAGTATTGAGGGTGTGTGGTGCTGCAGTATTGAGGGGGTGTAACGCTGCAGTGTTGGGGATGTGTGGTGCTGCAGTATTGAGGGTGTTGACGCTGCAGTGTTGAGGATGTGTGATGGTGCAGTATTGAGGGTGTGTGGTGCTGCAGTATTGAGGATTTGTGGTGCTGTAGTATTGAGGGTGTGTGGTGCTGCAGTATTAAGGGTGTTTGACGCTGCAGTATTGAGGGGGTGTAACGCTGCAGTGTTGGGGATGTGTGGTGCTGCAGTATTGCGGGTGTGTGGTGCTGCAGTATTGCGGGTGTGTGGTGCTGCAGTATTAAGGGTGTTTGACGCTGCAGTATTGAGGGTGTGTGGTGCTGCAGTATTGAGGATTTGTGGTGCTGTAGTATTGAGGGTGTGTGGTGCTGCAGTATTGAGGGTGTTGACGCTGCAGTGTTGAGGATGTGTGATGCTGCAGTACTGAGGGTATATGACGCTGGGGTATTGAGGGTGTATGGTGCTGCAGTATTGAGGATTTGTGGTGCTGTGGTACTGAGGGTGTGTGGTGCTGCAGTATTGAGGGTGTGTGGTGCTGCAGTATTGTAGGGTGTGTGGTGCTGCAGTATTGAGGGTGTGTGGTGCTGCAGTATTGAGGGTGTGTGGTGCTGCAGTATTGAGGGTGTGTGGTGCTGCAGTATTGAGGGTGTGTGGTGCTGCAGTATTGAGGGTGTGTGGTGCTGCAGTGTTGAAGGTGTGTGGTGCTGCAGTATTGGGGATGTGTGGTGCTGCAGTACTGAGGGTGTGTGGTGCTGCAGTACTGAGGGTGTGTGGTGCTGCAGTACTGAGGGTGTGTGGTGCTGCAGTATTGAGGGTGTGTGACGCTGCAGTACTGAGGGTGTGTGGTGCTGCAGTATTGAGGGTGTTTGACGCTGCAGTATTGAGGGTGTGTGGCGCTGCAGTGTTGAAGGTGTGTGGTGCTGCAGTATTGGGGATGTGTGGTGCTGCAGTACTGAGGGTGTGTGGTGCTGCAGTATTGAGGGTGTGTGACGCTGCAGTATTGAGGGTGTGTGGTGCTGCAGTACTGAGGGTGTGTGACGCTGCAGTATTGAGGGTGTGTGACGCTGCAGTATTGAGGGTGTGTGACGCTGCAGTATTGAGGGTGTGTGACGCTGCAGTATTGAGGGTGTGTGACGCTGCAGCATTGAGGGTGTGTGACGCTGCAGTATTGAGGGTGTGTGACGCTGCAGTATTGAGGGTGTGTGACGCTGCAATATTGAGGGTGTGTGACGCTGCAATATTGAGGGTGTGTGGTGCTGCAGTACTGAGGGTGTGTGACGCTGCAGTATTGAGGGTGTGTGGTGCTGCAGTATTGAGGGTGTGTGGCGCTGCAGTACTGAGGGTGTGTGACGCTGCAATATTGAGGGTGTGTGGTGCTGCAGTATTGAGGGTGTGTGACGCTGCAGTATTGAGGGTGTGTGGTGCTGCATTATTGAGGGTGTGTGACGCTGCAGTATTGAGGGTGTGTGGTGCTGCAGTATTGAGGGTGTGTGGCGCTGCAGTACTGAGGGTGTGTGACGCTGCAATATTGAGGGTGTGTGGTGCTGCAGTATTGAGGGTGTGTGACGCTGCAGTATTGAGGGTGTGTGACGCTGCAGTATTGAGGGTGTGTGGTGCTGCAGTATTGAGGGTGTGTGACGCTGCAGTATTGAGGGTGTGTGGTGCTGCAGTATTGAGGGTGTGTGGTGCTGCAATATTGTGGGTGTGTGGTCCTGTACTACTGAGGGTGTGTGGTGCTGCAGTATTGAGGGTGTGTGCTGCAGTATTGGGGGTGTGTGGTGCTGTTGTATTGAGGGTGTGTGGTGCTGCGGTGTTGAGGGTGTGTGCTGCTGCAGTACTGAGGGTATATGACGCTGCAGTATTGAGGGTGTATGGTGCTGCAGTATTGAGGGTGTTTGGCGCTGCAGTATTGAGGGTGTATGGTGCTGCAGTATTGAGGGTGTGTGGTGCTGCAGTATTGAGGGTGTGTGATGATGCAGTGTTGAGGGTGTTTGACGCTGAAGTATTGAGGGTGTTTGACGCTGCAGTATTGAGGGTGTGTGGTGCTGCAATATTGAGGGTGTGTGATGATGCAGTATTGACGGTGTGTGATGATGCAGTGTTGAGGGTGTTTGACGCTGAAGTATTGAGGGTGTTTGACGCTGCAGTATTGAGGGTGTGTGGTGCTGCAATATTGAGGGTGTGTGGTCCTGTACTACTGAGGGTGTGTGGTGCTGCAGTATTTAGGGGGTGTGACGCTGCAGTATTGGGGGTGTGTAGTGCTGCAGTATTGAGGGTGTGTGATGATGCAGTATTGACGGTGTGTGATGATGCAGTGTTGAGGGTGTGTGATGCTGCAGTATTGAGGGTGTGTGGTGCTGCAGTATTGAGGATGTGTGGTGCTGCAATATTGAGGATGTGTGACGCTGTAGTATTGGGGGCGTGTGGTGCTGCAGTATTGAGGGTGTGTGACGTTGCAGTATTGAGGATGCGTGACATTGCAGTATTGAGGATGTGTGACGCTGCAGTACTGAGGGTGTGTGGTGCTGCAGTATTGAGGGTGTGTGACGTTGCAGTATTGAGGATGCGTGACATTGCAGTATTGAGGATGCGTGACGCTGCAGTATTGAGGGTGTGTGACGCTGCAGTATTGAGGGTGTGTGACGCTGCAGTATTGAGGGTGTGTGGTGCTGCAGTATTGAGGGTGTGTGGTGCTGCAGTATTGAGGGTGTGTGGTGCTGCAGTGTTGAGGGTGTGTGGTGCTGCACTATTGGGGGTGTTGACGCTGCAGTATTGAGGGTGTGTGGTACTTCAGTATTAAGGTTGTGTGGTGCTGCAGTATTGAGGGTGTGTGACGTTGCAGTATTGAGGATGTGTGACGTTGCAGTTTTGAGGGTGTGTGACGCTGCAGTATTGAGGGTGTGTGACGCTGCAGTATTGAGGGTGTGTGACGCTGCAGTACTGAGGGTGTGTGACGCTGCAGTATTGAGGGTGTGTGCTGCAGTATTGGGGGTGTGTGGTGCTGTTGTATTGAGGGTGTGTGGTGCTGCAGAATTGGGGGTGTGTAATGCTGCAGTATTGGGGGTGTGTGTAACTTCAGTATTAAAGTTGTGTGGTGCTGCAGTATTGAGGATGTGTGACGCTGCAGTACTGAGGGTGTGTGACGCTGCAGTACTGAGGGTGTGTGACGCTGCAGTACTGAGGGTGTGTGACGCTGCAGTACTGAGGGTGTGTGACGCTGCAGTATTGAGTGTGTGTGACGCTGCAGTATTGAGGGTGTGTGGCGCTGCAGTATTGAGGGTGTGTGGCGCTGCAGTATTGAGGGTGTGTGCTGCAGTATTGGGGGTGTGTGCTGCAGTATTGGGGGTGTGTGCTGCAGTATTGGGGGTGTGTGGTGCTGTTGTATTGAGGGTGTGTGATGATGCAGTATTGAGGATGTGTGGTGCTGCAGTATTGAGGGTGTGTGTTGCTGCGGTGTTGAGGGTGTGTGACGCTGCAGTACTGAGGGTGTGTGACACTGCAGTACTGAGGGTGTGTGACGCTGCAGTATTGAGGGTGTGTGACGCTGCAGTATTGAGGGTGTGTGACGCTGCAGTATTGAGGGTGTGTGACGCTGCAGTATTGAGGGTGTGTGGTCCTGTACTACTGAGGGTGTGTAGTGCTGCAGTATTGAGGGTGTGTGCTGCAGTATTGAGGCTGTGTGCTGCAGTATTGGGGGTGTGTGGTGCTGTTGTATTGAGGGTGTGTGATGATGCAGTATTGAGGATGTGTGGTGCTGCAGTATTGAGGGTGTGTGTTGCTGCGGTGTTGAGGGTGTGTGACGCTGCAGTACTGAGGGTGTGTGACGCTGCAGTACTGAGGGTGTGTGACGCTGCAGTATTGAGGGTGTGTGACGCTGCAGTATTGAGGGTGTGTGACGCTGCAGTATTGAGGGTGTGTGACGCTGCAGTATTGAGGCTGTGTGACGCTGCAGTATTGAGGCTGTGTGACGCTGCAGTATTGAGGGTGTGTGACGCTGCAGTATTGAGGCTGTGTGACGCTGCAGTATTGAGGGTGTGTGACGCTGCAGTAATGAGGGTGTGTGCTGCAGTATTGAGTGTGTGTGGTGCTGCAGAATTGGGGGTGTGTAATGCTGCAGTATTGGGGGTGTGTGTAACTTCAGTATTAAAGTTGTGTGGTGCTGCAGTATTGAGGGTGTGTGACGCTGCAGTATTGAGGGTGTGTGCTGCAGTATTGAGGGTGTGTGGTGCTGCAGTATTGAGCGTGTGTGACGCTGCAGTATTGAGGGTGTGTGGCGCTGCAGTATTGAGAGTGTGTGGTGCTGCAGTATTGAGGGTGTGTGACGTTGCAGTATTGAGGGTGTGTGACGCTGCATTATTGAGGGTGTGTGCTGCACTATTGGGGGTGTTTGGTGCTGCAGTGTTGAGGGTGTGTGACGCTGCAGTATTGAGGGGGTGTGGTGCTGCAGTATTGGGGGTCTGTGGTGCTGCAGTATTGGGGGTCTGTGGTGCTGCAGTATTGAGGGTCTGTGGTGCTGCAGTATTGAGGGTGTGTGGTGCTGCAGTATTGAGGGTGTGTGGTGCTGCAGTATTGAGGGTGTGTGGTGCTGCAGTATTGAGGGTGTGTGGTGCTGCAGTATTGAGGGTGTGTGACGTTGCAGTATTGAGGGTGTGTGGTGCTGCAGTATTCAGGGTGTGTGTTGCTGCAGTATTGAGGGTGTGTGGTGCTGCAGTATTGAGGGTGTGTGGTGCTGCAGTATTCAGGGTGTGTGACGCTGCAGTATTCAGGGTGTGTGGTGCTGCAGTATTGAGGGTGTGTGACGTTGCAGTATTGAGGGTGTGTGGTGCTGCAGTATTCAGGGTGTGTGACGCTGCAGTATTCAGGGTGTGTGGTGCTGCAGTATTGAGGGTGTGTGACGTTGCAGTATTGAGGGTGTGTGGTGCTGCAGTATTGAGGGTGTGTGACGTTGCAGTATTGAGGGTGTGTGACGTTGCAGTATTGAGGGTGTGTGGTGCTGCAGTATTGAGGGTGTGTGACGTTGCAGTATTGAGGGAGTGTGACGCTGCATTATTGAGGGTGTGTGCTGCACTATTGGGGGTGTTTGGTGCTGCAGTGTTGAGGGTGTGTGACGCTGCAGTATTGAGGGGGTGTGGTGCTGCAGTATTGGGGGTGTGTGGTGCTGCAGTATTGGGGGTGTGTGGTGCTGCAGTATTGAGGGTGTGTGGTGCTACAGTATTGAGGGTGTTTGGTACTGAACTACTCAGGGTGTGTGACGCTGCAGTATTGAGGGTGTGTGGTGCTGCAGTAATGAGGGTGTGTGACGTTGCAGTATTGAGGGTATGTGACGTTGCAGTATTGAGGGTATGTGACGTTGCAGTATTGAGGGTGTGTGACGCTGCATTATTGAGGGTGTGTGCTGCACTATTGGGGGTGTTTGGTGCTGCAGTGTTGAGGGTGTGTGACGCTGCAGTATTCAGGGTGTGTGTTGCTGCAGTATTGAGGGTGTGTGGTGCTGCACTATTGACGGTGTGTGGTGCTGCAGTATTGAGGGTGTGTGGTGCTGCAGTATTGAGGGGGTGTAACGCTGCAGTGTTGGGGATGTGTGGTGCTGCAGTATTGAGGGTGTTGACGCTGCAGTGTTGAGGATGTGTGATGGTGCAGTATTGAGGGTGTGTGGTGCTGCAGTATTGAGGATTTGTGGTGCTGTAGTATTGAGGGTGTGTGGTGCTGCAGTATTAAGGGTGTTTGACGCTGCAGTATTGAGGGGGTGTAACGCTGCAGTGTTGGGGATGTGTGGTGCTGCAGTATTGCGGGTGTGTGGTGCTGCAGTATTGCGGGTGTGTGGTGCTGCAGTATTAAGGGTGTTTGACGCTGCAGTATTGAGGGTGTGTGGTGCTGCAGTATTGAGGATTTGTGGTGCTGTAGTATTGAGGGTGTGTGGTGCTGCAGTATTGAGGGTGTTGACGCTGCAGTGTTGAGGATGTGTGATGCTGCAGTACTGAGGGTATATGACGCTGGGGTATTGAGGGTGTATGGTGCTGCAGTATTGAGGATTTGTGGTGCTGTGGTACTGAGGGTGTGTGGTGCTGCAGTATTGAGGGTGTGTGGTGCTGCAGTATTGTAGGGTGTGTGGTGCTGCAGTATTGAGGGTGTGTGGTGCTGCAGTATTGAGGGTGTGTGGTGCTGCAGTATTGAGGGTGTGTGGTGCTGCAGTATTGAGGGTGTGTGGTGCTGCAGTATTGAGGGTGTGTGGTGCTGCAGTGTTGAAGGTGTGTGGTGCTGCAGTATTGGGGATGTGTGGTGCTGCAGTACTGAGGGTGTGTGGTGCTGCAGTACTGAGGGTGTGTGGTGCTGCAGTACTGAGGGTGTGTGGTGCTGCAGTATTGAGGGTGTGTGACGCTGCAGTACTGAGGGTGTGTGGTGCTGCAGTATTGAGGGTGTTTGACGCTGCAGTATTGAGGGTGTGTGGCGCTGCAGTGTTGAAGGTGTGTGGTGCTGCAGTATTGGGGATGTGTGGTGCTGCAGTACTGAGGGTGTGTGGTGCTGCAGTATTGAGGGTGTGTGACGCTGCAGTATTGAGGGTGTGTGGTGCTGCAGTACTGAGGGTGTGTGACGCTGCAGTATTGAGGGTGTGTGACGCTGCAGTATTGAGGGTGTGTGACGCTGCAGTATTGAGGGTGTGTGACGCTGCAGTATTGAGGGTGTGTGACGCTGCAGTATTGAGGGTGTGTGACGCTGCAGTATTGAGGGTGTGTGACGCTGCAGTATTGAGGGTGTGTGACGCTGCAATATTGAGGGTGTGTGACGCTGCAATATTGAGGGTGTGTGGTGCTGCAGTACTGAGGGTGTGTGACGCTGCAGTATTGAGGGTGTGTGGTGCTGCAGTATTGAGGGTGTGTGGCGCTGCAGTACTGAGGGTGTGTGACGCTGCAATATTGAGGGTGTGTGGTGCTGCAGTATTGAGGGTGTGTGACGCTGCAGTATTGAGGGTGTGTGGTGCTGCATTATTGAGGGTGTGTGACGCTGCAGTATTGAGGGTGTGTGGTGCTGCAGTATTGAGGGTGTGTGGCGCTGCAGTACTGAGGGTGTGTGACGCTGCAATATTGAGGGTGTGTGGTGCTGCAGTATTGAGGGTGTGTGACGCTGCAGTATTGAGGGTGTGTGACGCTGCAGTATTGAGGGTGTGTGGTGCTGCAGTATTGAGGGTGTGTGACGCTGCAGTATTGAGGGTGTGTGGTGCTGCAGTATTGAGGGTGTGTGGTGCTGCAATATTGTGGGTGTGTGGTCCTGTACTACTGAGGGTGTGTGGTGCTGCAGTATTGAGGGTGTGTGCTGCAGTATTGGGGGTGTGTGGTGCTGTTGTATTGAGGGTGTGTGGTGCTGCGGTGTTGAGGGTGTGTGCTGCTGCAGTACTGAGGGTATATGACGCTGCAGTATTGAGGGTGTATGGTGCTGCAGTATTGAGGGTGTTTGGCGCTGCAGTATTGAGGGTGTATGGTGCTGCAGTATTGAGGGTGTGTGGTGCTGCAGTATTGAGGGTGTGTGATGATGCAGTGTTGAGGGTGTTTGACGCTGAAGTATTGAGGGTGTTTGACGCTGCAGTATTGAGGGTGTGTGGTGCTGCAATATTGAGGGTGTGTGATGATGCAGTATTGACGGTGTGTGATGATGCAGTGTTGAGGGTGTTTGACGCTGAAGTATTGAGGGTGTTTGACGCTGCAGTATTGAGGGTGTGTGGTGCTGCAATATTGAGGGTGTGTGGTCCTGTACTACTGAGGGTGTGTGGTGCTGCAGTATTTAGGGGGTGTGACGCTGCAGTATTGGGGGTGTGTAGTGCTGCAGTATTGAGGGTGTGTGATGATGCAGTATTGACGGTGTGTGATGATGCAGTGTTGAGGGTGTGTGATGCTGCAGTATTGAGGGTGTGTGGTGCTGCAGTATTGAGGATGTGTGGTGCTGCAATATTGAGGATGTGTGACGCTGTAGTATTGGGGGCGTGTGGTGCTGCAGTATTGAGGGTGTGTGACGTTGCAGTATTGAGGATGCGTGACATTGCAGTATTGAGGATGTGTGACGCTGCAGTACTGAGGGTGTGTGGTGCTGCAGTATTGAGGGTGTGTGACGTTGCAGTATTGAGGATGCGTGACATTGCAGTATTGAGGATGCGTGACGCTGCAGTATTGAGGGTGTGTGACGCTGCAGTATTGAGGGTGTGTGACGCTGCAGTATTGAGGGTGTGTGGTGCTGCAGTATTGAGGGTGTGTGGTGCTGCAGTATTGAGGGTGTGTGGTGCTGCAGTATTGAGGGTGTGTGGTGCTGCAGTGTTGAGGGTGTGTGGTGCTGCACTATTGGGGGTGTTGACGCTGCAGTATTGAGGGTGTGTGGTACTTCAGTATTAAGGTTGTGTGGTGCTGCAGTATTGAGGGTGTGTGACGTTGCAGTATTGAGGATGTGTGACGTTGCAGTTTTGAGGGTGTGTGACGCTGCAGTATTGAGGGTGTGTGACGCTGCAGTATTGAGGGTGTGTGACGCTGCAGTACTGAGGGTGTGTGACGCTGCAGTATTGAGGGTGTGTGCTGCAGTATTGGGGGTGTGTGGTGCTGTTGTATTGAGGGTGTGTGGTGCTGCAGAATTGGGGGTGTGTAATGCTGCAGTATTGGGGGTGTGTGTAACTTCAGTATTAAAGTTGTGTGGTGCTGCAGTATTGAGGATGTGTGACGCTGCAGTACTGAGGGTGTGTGACGCTGCAGTACTGAGGGTGTGTGACGCTGCAGTACTGAGGGTGTGTGACGCTGCAGTACTGAGGGTGTGTGACGCTGCAGTATTGAGTGTGTGTGACGCTGCAGTATTGAGGGTGTGTGGCGCTGCAGTATTGAGGGTGTGTGGCGCTGCAGTATTGAGGGTGTGTGCTGCAGTATTGGGGGTGTGTGCTGCAGTATTGGGGGTGTGTGCTGCAGTATTGGGGGTGTGTGGTGCTGTTGTATTGAGGGTGTGTGATGATGCAGTATTGAGGATGTGTGGTGCTGCAGTATTGAGGGTGTGTGTTGCTGCGGTGTTGAGGGTGTGTGACGCTGCAGTACTGAGGGTGTGTGACACTGCAGTACTGAGGGTGTGTGACGCTGCAGTATTGAGGGTGTGTGACGCTGCAGTATTGAGGGTGTGTGACGCTGCAGTATTGAGGGTGTGTGACGCTGCAGTATTGAGGGTGTGTGGTCCTGTACTACTGAGGGTGTGTAGTGCTGCAGTATTGAGGGTGTGTGCTGCAGTATTGAGGCTGTGTGCTGCAGTATTGGGGGTGTGTGGTGCTGTTGTATTGAGGGTGTGTGATGATGCAGTATTGAGGATGTGTGGTGCTGCAGTATTGAGGGTGTGTGTTGCTGCGGTGTTGAGGGTGTGTGACGCTGCAGTACTGAGGGTGTGTGACGCTGCAGTACTGAGGGTGTGTGACGCTGCAGTATTGAGGGTGTGTGACGCTGCAGTATTGAGGGTGTGTGACGCTGCAGTATTGAGGGTGTGTGACGCTGCAGTATTGAGGCTGTGTGACGCTGCAGTATTGAGGCTGTGTGACGCTGCAGTATTGAGGGTGTGTGACGCTGCAGTATTGAGGCTGTGTGACGCTGCAGTATTGAGGGTGTGTGACGCTGCAGTAATGAGGGTGTGTGCTGCAGTATTGAGTGTGTGTGGTGCTGCAGAATTGGGGGTGTGTAATGCTGCAGTATTGGGGGTGTGTGTAACTTCAGTATTAAAGTTGTGTGGTGCTGCAGTATTGAGGGTGTGTGACGCTGCAGTACTGAGGGTGTGTGACGCTGCAGTACTGAGGGTGTGTGACGCTGCAGTATTGAGGGTGTGTGACGCTGCAGTATTGAGGGTATATGGTGCTGCAGTATTGAGGGTGTGTGACGCTGTCGTATTGAGGGTGTGTGGTGCTGCAGTATTGAGGGTGTGTGGTGCTTCAGTATTGAGGGTGTGTGACGCTGTAGTATTGGGGGTGTGTGGTGCTGTTGTATTGAGCGTGTGTGACGCTGTAGTATTGGGGGTGTGTGGTGCTGCAGTATTGAGCGTGTGTGATGCTGTAGTATTGAGGGTGTGTGACGTTGCATTATTGAGGGTGTGTGACGTTGCATTATTGAGGGTGTGTGCTGCACTCTTGGGGGGGGTGTGGTGCTGATGTATTGACGGTGTGTGACGCTGCAGTATTGAGGGTTTGTGCTGGTGCAGTATTGAGGGTGTATGCTGCAGTATTGAGGGTGTGTCTTGCTGCAGTATTGAGGGTGTGTGGTGCTGCAGTATTGAGGGTGTGTGGTGCTGCAGTATTGAGGGTGTGTGGTGCTGCAGTATTCAGGGTTTGTGGTACTTCAGTATTAAGGTTGTGTGGTGCTGCAGTATTGAGGGTGTGTGACGTTGCTGTATTGAGGATGTGTGACATTGCAGTATTGAGCGTGTGTGACGCTGCAGTAATGAGGGTGTGTGCTGTAGTATTGGGGGTGTGTGGTGCTGCAGAATTGGGGGTGTGTAATGCTGCAGTATTGGGGGTGTGTGACGCTGCAGTACTGAGGGTGTGTGACGCTGCAGTACTGAGGGTGTGTGACGCTGCAGTACTGAGGGTGTGTGACGCTGCAGTATTGAGGGTTTGTAGTGCTGCAGTATTTGGGGGTGTGTAATGCTGCAGCATTGGGGGTGTGTGTTGCTGCAGTATTGAGGGTGTGTGGTGCTGCATTATTGAGGGTGTTGACGCTGTAGTATTGGGGGTGTGTGGTGCAGTATTGAGGGTGTGTGCTGCAGTATTGAGCGTGTGTGATGCTGCCGTATTGCGGGTGTGTGATGCTGCCGTATTGCGGGTGTGTGGTGCTGCAGTATTGAGGGTGTGTGGTGCTGCAGTATTGAGGGTGTGTGGTGCTGCAGTATTGAGGGTGTGTGGTGCTGTAGTATTGAGGGTGTGTGGTGCTGCACTATTGGGGGTGTTGACGCTGCAGTATTGAGGGTGTGTGGTACTTCAGTATTAAGGTTGTGTGGTGCTGCAGTATTGAGGGTGTGTGACGCTGCAGTATTGGGGGTGTGTGGTGCTGTTGTATTGAGGGTGTGTGGTGCTGCAGTACTGAGGGTGTGTGGTGCTGCAGAATTGGGGGTGTGTGACGCTGCAGTACTGAGGGTGTGTGACGCTGCAGTGTTGGGGGTGTGTGGTGCTGCAGTGTTGGGGGTGTGTGGTGCTGCAGTACTGAGGGTGTGTGACGCTGCAGTACTGAGGGTGTGTGACGCTGCAGTACTGAGGGTGTGTGACGCTGCAGTACTGAGGGTGTGTGACGCTGCAGTACTGAGGGTGTGTGACGCTGCAGTACTGAGGGTGTGTGACGCTGCAGTACTGAGGGTGTGTGACGCTGCAGTACTGAGGGTGTGTGACGCTGCAGTACTGAGGGTGTGTGACGCTGCAGTACTGAGGGTGTGTGACGCTGCAATACTGAGGGTGTGTGACGCTGCAGTACTGAGGGTGTGTGACGCTGCAGTACTGAGGGTGTGTGGCGCTGCAGTATTGAGGGTTTGTGGTGCTGCAGTATTGACGGTGTGTGGTGCTGCAGTATTGAGGGTGTTGACGCTGCAGTATTGGGGGTGTGTGGTGCTGCAGTATTAAGGGTGTTTGACGCTGCAGTATTGAGGGGGTGTAACGCTGCAGTGTTGGGGGTGTGTGGTGCTGCAGTGTTGGGGGTGTGTGGTGCTGCAGTATTGAGGGTGTGTGGTGCTGCAGTATTGAGGGTGTGTGGTGCTGCAGTATTGAGGGTGTGTGGTGCTGCAGTACTGAGGGTGTGTGGTGCTGCAGTACTGAGGGTGTGTGGTGCTGCTGTACTGAGGGTGTGTGGTGCTGCAGTACTGAGGGTGTGTGGTGCTGCAGTACTGAGGGTGTGTGGTGCTGCAGTATTGAGGGTGTTTGACGCTGCAGTATTGAGGGTGTTTGACGCTGCAGTATTGAGGGTGTGTGGTGCTGCAGTATTGAGGGTGTTTGACGCTGCAGTATTGAGGGGGTGTGACGCTGCAATGTTCGGGGTGTGTGGTGCTGCAGTGTTGAAGGTGTGTGGTGCTGCAGTGTTGAAGGTGTGTGGTGCTGCAGTACTGAGGGTGTGTGACGCTGCAGTACTGAGGGTGTGTGACGCTGCAGTATTGAGGGTTTGTAGTGCTGCAGTATTTGGGGGTGTGTAATGCTGCAGCATTGGGGGTGTGTGTTGCTGCAGTATTGAGGGTGTGTGGTGCTGCATTATTGAGGGTGTTGACGCTGTAGTATTGGGGGTGTGTGGTGCAGTATTGAGGGTGTGTGCTGCAGTATTGAGCGTGTGTGATGCTGCCGTATTGCGGGTGTGTGATGCTGCCGTATTGCGGGTGTGTGGTGCTGCAGTATTGAGGGTGTGTGGTGCTGCAGTATTGAGGGTGTGTGGTGCTGCAGTATTGAGGGTGTGTGGTGCTGTAGTATTGAGGGTGTGTGGTGCTGCACTATTGGGGGTGTTGACGCTGCAGTATTGAGGGTGTGTGGTACTTCAGTATTAAGGTTGTGTGGTGCTGCAGTATTGAGGGTGTGTGACGCTGCAGTATTGGGGGTGTGTGGTGCTGTTGTATTGAGGGTGTGTGGTGCTGCAGTACTGAGGGTGTGTGGTGCTGCAGAATTGGGGGTGTGTGACGCTGCAGTACTGAGGGTGTGTGACGCTGCAGTGTTGGGGGTGTGTGGTGCTGCAGTGTTGGGGGTGTGTGGTGCTGCAGTACTGAGGGTGTGTGACGCTGCAGTACTGAGGGTGTGTGACGCTGCAGTACTGAGGGTGTGTGACGCTGCAGTACTGAGGGTGTGTGACGCTGCAGTACTGAGGGTGTGTGACGCTGCAGTACTGAGGGTGTGTGACGCTGCAGTACTGAGGGTGTGTGACGCTGCAGTACTGAGGGTGTGTGACGCTGCAGTACTGAGGGTGTGTGACGCTGCAGTACTGAGGGTGTGTGACGCTGCAATACTGAGGGTGTGTGACGCTGCAGTACTGAGGGTGTGTGACGCTGCAGTACTGAGGGTGTGTGGCGCTGCAGTATTGAGGGTTTGTGGTGCTGCAGTATTGACGGTGTGTGGTGCTGCAGTATTGAGGGTGTTGACGCTGCAGTATTGGGGGTGTGTGGTGCTGCAGTATTAAGGGTGTTTGACGCTGCAGTATTGAGGGGGTGTAACGCTGCAGTGTTGGGGGTGTGTGGTGCTGCAGTGTTGGGGGTGTGTGGTGCTGCAGTATTGAGGGTGTGTGGTGCTGCAGTATTGAGGGTGTGTGGTGCTGCAGTATTGAGGGTGTGTGGTGCTGCAGTACTGAGGGTGTGTGGTGCTGCAGTACTGAGGGTGTGTGGTGCTGCTGTACTGAGGGTGTGTGGTGCTGCAGTACTGAGGGTGTGTGGTGCTGCAGTACTGAGGGTGTGTGGTGCTGCAGTATTGAGGGTGTTTGACGCTGCAGTATTGAGGGTGTTTGACGCTGCAGTATTGAGGGTGTGTGGTGCTGCAGTATTGAGGGTGTTTGACGCTGCAGTATTGAGGGGGTGTGACGCTGCAATGTTCGGGGTGTGTGGTGCTGCAGTGTTGAAGGTGTGTGGTGCTGCAGTGTTGAAGGTGTGTGGTGCTGCAGTATTGAGGGTGTGTGGTGCTGCAGTAATGAGGGTGTGTGACGCTGTAGTATTGGGGGTGTTGACGCTGTAGTATTGGGGGTGTGTGGTGCTGCAGTATTGAAGGTGTGTGGTGCTGCAGTATTGAAGGTGTGTGGTGCTGCAGTATTGAGGGTGTGTGGTGCTGCAGTATTGAGGGTGTGTGGTGCTGCAGTACTGAGGGTGTGTGACGCTGTAGTATTGGGGGTGTTGACGCTGTAGTATTGGGGGTGTGTGGTGCTACAGTATTGAGGGTGTTGACGCTGTAGTATTGGGGGTGTGTGGTGCTACAGTATTGAGGGTGTGTGACGCTGTAGTATTGGGGGTGTTGACGCTGTAGTATTGGGGGTGTGTGGTGCTACAGTATTGAGGGTGTTGACGCTGTAGTATTGGGGGTGTGTGGTGCTACAGTATTGAGGGTGTGTGGTGCTGCAGTATTGGGGATGTGTGGTGCTGCAGTATTGAGGGTGTGTGGTGCTGCAGTATTGAGGGTGTGTGGTGCTGCAGTATTGCGGGTGTGTGGTGCTGCAGTATTGAGGGTGTGTGACGCTGCAGTATTGAGGGTGTGTGGTGCTGCAGTATTGAGGGTGTGTGGTGTTGCAGTATTGAGGGTGTGTGACGCTGTAGTATTGGGGGTGTGTGGTGTTGCAGTAATGAGGGTGTGTGGTGCTGCAGTATTGAGGATGTGTGGTGCTGCAGTATTGCGGGTGTGTGGTGCTGCAGTATTGAGGGTGTGTGGTGCTGCAGTATTGAGGGTGTGTGGTGCTGCAGTATTGAGGGTGTGTGGTGCTGCAGTATTGAGGGTGTGTGACGCTGCAGTATTGAGGGTGTGTGACGCTGCAGTATTGAGGGTGTGTGGTGCTGCAGTATTGAGGGTGTGTGACGCTGCAGTATTGAGGGTGTGTGACGCTGCAGTATTGAGGGTGTGTGACGCTGCAGTATTGAGGGTGTGTGACGCTGCAGTATTGAGGGTGTGTGACGCTGCAGTATTGAGGGTGTGTGGTGCTGCAGTATTGAGGGTGTGTGGTGCTGCAGTATTGAGGGTGTGTGACGCTGCAGGATTGAGGGTGTGTGGTGCTGCAGTATTGAGGGTGTGTGACGCTGCAGTATTGAGGGTGTGTGACGCTGTAGTATTGAGGGTGTGTGACGCTGTAGTATTGAGGGTGTGTGACGCTGTAGTATTGAGGGTGTGTGACGCTGCAGTATTGAGGGTGTGTGGTGCTGCAATATTGAGGGTGTGTGGTCCTGTACTACTGAGGGTGTGTGGTGCTGCAGTATTGAGGGTGTGTGCTGCAGTATTGGGGGTGTGTGGTGCTGTTGTATTGAGGGTGTGTGATGATGCAGTATTGAGGATGTGTGGTGCTGCAGTATTGAGGGTGTGTGATGATGCAGTATTGAGGATGTGTGGTGCTGCAGTATTGAGGGTGTGTGGTGCTGCGGTGTTGAGGGTGTGTGCTGCTGCAGTACTGAGGGTATATGACGCTGCAGTGTTGAGGGTGTGTGGTGCTGCAATATTGAGGAAGTGTGACGCTGTAGTATTGGGGGTGTGTGGTGCTGTTGTATTGAGGGTGTGTGGTGCTGTAGTATTGAGCGTGTTTGACGCTGCAGTATTGAGGGTGTGTGCTGCAGTATTGGGGGTATGTGGTGCTGTTGTATTGAGGGTGTGTGGCGCTATTGTATTGAGGGTGTGTGGTGCTGCAGTATTGAGGGTGTGTGACGCTGTAGTATTGGGGGTGTGTGGTGCTGCAGTATTGAGGGTGTGTGGTGCTGCAGTATTGAGCGTGTGTGACGTTGCATTATTGAGGGTGTGTGACGTTGCATTATTGAGGGTGTGTGACGTTGCATTATTGAGGGTGTGTGCTGCTGCAGTATTGAGGGTGTATGCTGCAGTATTGAGGGTGTGTCTTGCTGCAGTATTGGGAGTGTGTGGTGCTGCAGTATTGAGGGTGTGTGGTGCTGCAGTATTGAGGGTGTGTGACGTTGCAGTATTGAGAGTGTGTGACGCTGCAGTATTGAGGGTGTGTGCTGCAGTATTGGGGGTGTGTGGTGCTGCAGTATTGAGGGTGTGTGGTGCTGCAGTATTCAGGGTGTGTGACGTTGCAGTATTGAGCGTGTGTGACGCTGCATTATTGAGGGTGTGTGCTGTAGTATTGGGGGTGTGTGGTGCTGCAGTGTTGAGGGTGTGTGTTGCTGCAGTATTCAGGGTGTGTGGTGCTGCAGAATTGGGGGTGTGTGACGCTGCAGTACTGAGGGTGTGTGACGCTGCAGTACTGAGGGTGTGTGGCGCTGCAGTATTGAGGGTTTGTAGTGCTGCAGTATTTCGGGGTGTGTAATGCTGCAGTATTTGGGGGTGTGTAATGCTGCAGCATTGGGGGTGTGTGGTGCTGCAGTATTGAGGGTGTGTGGTGCTGCAGTATTGAGGGTGTGTGGTGCTGCAGTATTGAGGGTGTGTGGTGCTGCAGTATTGAGGGTGTGTGGTGCTGCAGTACTGAGGGTGTGTGGTGCTGCAGTATTGTGGGTGTGTGGTGCTGCAGTACTAAGGGTGTTTGACGCTGCAGTTTTGAGGCTGTGTGCTGCAGTATTGAGGGTGTGTGCTGCAGTATTGAGCGTGTGTGATGCTGCCGTATTGAGGTTGTGTGATGCTGCAGTGTTGAGGGTGTGAGACGCTGGAGAATTGAGGGTGTGTGACGCTGCAGTATTGGGGGTGTGTGGTGCTTCAGTCTTGAGGGTGTGTGACGTTGCAGTATTGATGGTGTGTGACGCTGCATTACTGAGGGTGTGTGGTGCTGCAGTATTGAGGGTGTGTGGTGCTGCAGTAATGAGGGTATGTGACGCTGCAGTATTGAGGGTGTGTGGTACTTCAGTATTAAGGTTGTGTGGTGCTGCAGTATTGAGGGTGTGTGACGTTGCAGTATTGAGGATGTGTGACATTGTAGTATTGAGCGTGTGTGACGCTACAGTAATGAGGGTGTGTGCTGCAGTATTGGGGGTGTGTGGTGCTGCAGAATTGGGGGTGTGTAATGCTGCAGTATTGGGGGTGTGTGACGCTGCAGTACTGAGGGTGTGTGACGCTGCAGTACTGAGGGTGTGTGACGCTGCAGTACTGAGGGTGTGTGACGCTGCAGTACTGAGGGTGTGTGGCGCTGCAGTATTGAGGGTTTGTAGTGCTGCAGTATTGAGGGTGTGTGGTGCTGCAGTATTGAGGGTGTTGACGCTGCAGTGTTGAGGATGTTGACGCTGCAGTGTTGAGGATGTGTGATGCTGCAGTACTGAGGGTATATGACGCTGGGGTATTGAGGGTGTATGGTGCTGCAGTATTGAGGGTGTGTGGTGCTGCAGTATTGAGGGTGTGTGGTGCTGCAGTATTGAGGGTGTGTGGTGCTGCAGTATTGAGGGTGTTTGACGCTGCAGTCTTGAGGGTGTTTGACGCTGCAGTATTGAGGGGGTGTGACGCTGCAATGTTCGGGGTGTGTGGTGCTGCAGTGTTGAAGGTGTGTGGTGCTGCAGTAATGAGGGTGTGTGGTGCTGCAGTATTGGGGGCGTGTGGTGCTGCAGTAATGAGGGTGTGTGGTGCTGCAGTAATGAGGGGGTGTGGTGCTGCAGTAATGAGGGTGTGTGGTGCTGCAGTATTGAGGGTGTGTGGTGCTGCAGTATTGAGGGTGTGTGGTGCTGCAGTATTGAGGGTGTGTGGTGCTGCAGTATTGAGGGTGTTTGACGCTGCAGTATTGAGGGTGTTTGACGCTGCAGTATTGAGGGTGTTTGACGCTGCAGTATTGAGGGGGTGTGACGCTGCAGTATTGACGGTGTGTGGTGCTGCAGTATTGAGGGTGTGTGACGCTGCAGTGTTGAGGGTGTGTGACGCTGCGGTATTGAGCGTGTGTGGTGCTGCAGTATTGGGGGTGTGTGGTGCTGCAGTATTGAGGGTGTGTGACGCTGCAGTGTTGAGGGTGTGTGACGCTGCGGTATTGAGCGTGTGTGGTGCTGCAGTATTGAGGGTGTGTGACGCTGCAGTAATGAGGGTGTGTGGTGCTGCAGTAATGAGGGTGTGTGGTGCTGCAGTATTGAGGGTGTGTGGTGCTGCAGTATTGAGGGTGTGTGACGCTGCAGTATTGAGGGTGTGTGGTGCTGCAGTATTCAGGGTGTGTGACGCTGCAGTATTCAGGGTGTGTGACGCTGCAGTATTCAGGGTGTGTGTTGCTGCAGTATTGAGGGTGTGTGTTGCTGCAGTATTGAGGGTGTGTGTTGCTGCAGTATTGAGGGTGTGTGTTGCTGCAGTATTGAGGGTGTGTGGTGCTGCAGTATTGATGGTGTTGACGCTGCAGTGTTGAGGATGTTGACGCTGCAGTACTGAGGGTATATGACGCTGGGGTATTGAGGGTGTATGGTGCTGCAGTATTGAGGATTTGTGGTGCTGTAGTATTGAGGGTGTGTGACGCTGCAGTATTGACGATGTGTGGTTCTGCAATATTGAGGATGTGTGACGCTGTAGTATTGGGGGCGTGTGGTGCTGCAGTGTTGAGGGTGTGTGACGTTGCAGTACTGAGGATGCGTGACATTGCAGTACTGAGGATGTGTGACGCTGCAGTACTGAGGGTGTGTGGTGCTGCAGTATTGAGGGTGTGTGGTACTTCAGTATTAAGGTTGTGTGGTGCTGCAGTATTGAGGGTGTGTGACGTTGCAGTATTGAGGATGTGTGACATTGCAGTATTGAGCGTGTGTGACGCTGCAGTAATGAGGGTGTGTGCTGTAGTATTGGGGGTGTGTGGTGCTGTTGTATTGAGGGTGTGTAATGCTGCAGTATTGGGGGTGTGTGACGCTGCAGTATTGAGGGTGTGTGGTGCTGCAGTATTGAGGGTTTGTAATGCTGCAGTACTGAGGGTGTGTGACGCTGCAGTACTGAGGGTGTGTGGCGCTGCAGTATTGAGGGTTTGTAGTGCTGCAGTATTGAGGGTGTGTGGTGCTGCAGTCTTGAGGGTGTTGACGCTGCAGTGTTGAGGATGTTGACGCTGCAGTGTTGAGGATGTGTGATGCTGCAGTACTGAGGGTATATGACGCTGGGGTATTGAGGGTGTATGGTGCTGCAGTATTAAGGGTGTTTGACGCTGCAGTATTGAGGGGGTGTAACGCTGCAGTGTTGGGGGTGTGTGGTGCTGCAGTATTGCGGGTGTGTGGTGCTGCAGTATTGAGGGTGTGTGGTGCTGCAGTATTGAGGGTGTGTGGTGCTGCAGTATTGAGGGTGTGTGGTGCTGCAGTATTGAGGGTGTGTGGTGCTGCAGTATTGAGGGTGTGTGGTGCTGCAGTATTAAGGGTGTGTGGTGCTGCAGTATTGAGGGTGTGTGGTGCTGCAGTATTGAGGGTGTGTGGTGCTGCAGTATTGAGGGTGTGTGGTGCTGCAGTATTGAGGGTGTTTGACGCTGCAGTATTGAGGGTGTGTGGTGCTGCAGTATTGCGGGTGTGTGGTGCTGCAGTATTGCGGGTGTGTGGTGCTGCAGTATTGAGGGTGTGTGACGCTGCAGTATTGAGGGTGTGTGACGCTGCAGTATTGAGGGTGTGTGACGCTGCAGTATTGAGGGTGTTTGACGCTGCAGTATTGAGGGTGTTTGACGCTGCAGTATTGAGGGGGTGTGACGCTGCAATGTTCGGGGTGTGTGGTGCTGCAGTGTTGAAGGTGTGTGGTGCTGCAGTATTGAGGGTGTGTGGTGCTGCAGTATTGAGGGTGTGTGGTGCTGCATTATTGAGGGTGTGTGGTGCTGCAGTATTGAGGGTGTGTGGTGCTGTTGTATTGAGGGTGTGTGGTGCTCCAGTAATGAGGGTGTGTGGTGCTGCAGTAATGAGGGTGTGTGGTGCTGCAGTAATGAGGGTGTGTGGTGCTGCATTATTGAGGGTGTTGACGCTGCAGTGTTGAGGGTGATGACGCTGCAGTATTGAGCGTGTGTGGTGCTGCAGTATTCAGGGTGTGTGACGCTGTAGTATTGGGGTGTGTGGTGCTGTAGTATTGGGGTGTGTGGTGCTGCAGTATTGAGGGTGTGTGACGCTGTAGTATTGAGGGTGTGTGACGCTGCAGTATTGAGGGTGTGTGGTGCTGCAGTATTGAGGGTGTGTGGTGCTGCAATATTGAGGGTGTGTGGTGCTGCAGTATTGAGGGTGTGTGGTGCTGCAGTATTGAGGGTGTGTGGTGCTGCAGTATTGAGGGTGTGTGGTGCTGCAGTATTGAGTATGTATGGTGCTGCAGTATTGAGGGTGTGTGACGCTGTAGTATTGAGGGTGTGTGACGCTGCAGTATTGAGGTTGTGTGGTGCTGCAGTATTGAGGGTGTGTGGTCCTGCAATATTGAGGGTGTGTGGTCCTGTACTACTGAGGGTGTGTGGTGCTGCAGTATTGAGGGTGTGTGCTGCAGTATTGGGGGTGTGTGGTGCTGCAGTATTGAGGGTGTGTGGCGCTGCGGTGTTGAGGGTGTGTGCTGCTGCAGTACTGAGGGTGTTGACGCTGCAGTATTGAGGATGTGCGGTGCTGCAGTATTGAGGGTGTGTGGTGCTGCATTATTGAGGGTGTGTGTTGCTGCAGTATTGAGGGTGTGTGGTGCTGCAGTATTGAGGGTGTGTGGTGCTGCATTATTGAGGGTGTGTGGTGCTGCAGTATTGAGGGTGTGTGGTGCTGTTGTATTGAGGGTGTGTGGTGCTCCAGTAATGAGGGTGTGTGGTGCTGCAGTAATGAGGGTGTGTGGTGCTGCAGTAATGAGGGTGTGTGGTGCTGCAGTACTGAGGGTGTGTGGTGCTGCAGTAGTGAGGGTGTGTGGTGCTGCAGAATTGGGGGTGTGTAATGCTGCAGTATTGGGGGTGTGTGACGCTGCAGTACTGAGGGTGTGTGACGCTGCAGTACTGAGGGTGTGTGACGCTGCAGTACTGAGGGTGTGTGATGCTGCAGTACTGAGGGTGTGTGACGCTGCAGTACTGAGGGTGTGTGGCGCTGCAGTATTGAGGGTTTGTAGTGCTGCAGTATTGAGGGTGTATGGTGCTGCAGTATTGAGGGTGTGTGGTGCTGCAGTATTAAGGGTGTTTGACGCTGCAGTATTGAGGGGGTGTAACGCTGCAGTGTTGGGGGGGTGTGGTGCTGCAATATTGCGGGTGTGTGGTGCTGCAGTATTGAGGGTGTGTGGTGCTGCAGTATTGAGGGTGTGTGGTGCTGCAGTATTGAGGGTGTGTGGTGCTGCAGTACTGAGGGTGTGTGGTGCTGCAGTACTGAGGGTGTGTGGTGCTGCAGTATTGAGGGTGTGTGGTGCTGCAGTATTGAGGGTGTTGACGCTGCAGTGTTGAGGGTGATGACGCTGCAGTATTGAGCGTGTGTGGTGCTGCAGTATTGAGGGTGTTGACGCTGCAGTGTTGAGGGTGATGACGCTGCAGTATTGAGGGTGTGTGGTGCTGCAGTATTGAGGGTGTGTGGTGCTGCAGTATTGAGGGTGTTTGACGCTGCAGTATTGAGGGTGTTTGACGCTGCAGTATTGAGGGGGTGTGACGCTGCAATGTTCGGGGTGTGTGGTGCTGCAGTGTTGAAGGTGTGTGGTGCTGCAGTATTGAAGGTGTGTGGTGCTGCAGTATTGAAGGTGTGTGGTGCTGCAGTATTGAAGGTGTGTGGTGCTGCAGTGTTGAAGGTGTGTGGTGCTGCAGTATTGAAGGTGTGTGGTGCTGCAGTATTGGGGGCGTGTGGTGCTGCAGTGTTGAGGGTGTGTGGCGCTGCAGTATTGAGGGTGATGACGCTGCAGTATTGAGCGTGTGTGGCGCTGCAGTGTTGAGGGTGTTGACGCTGCAGTGTTGAGGGTGATGACGCTGCAGTATTGAGCGTGTGTGGCGCTGCAGTGTTGAGGGTGTGTGGCGCTGCAGTATTGAGGATGTGTGGCGCTGCAGTATTGAGGGTGTGTGGCGCTGCAGTATTGAGGGTGTGTGGCGCTGCAGTATTGAGGGTGTGTGACGCTGTAGTATTGAGGGTGTGTGGTGCTGCAGTATTGAGGGTGTGTGGTGCTGCAGTATTGAGGGTGTGTGACGCTGTAGTATTGAGGGTGTGTGGTGCTGCAGTATTGAGGGTGTTGACGCTGCAGTGTTGAGGGTCATGACGCTGCAGTGTTGAGGGTGTGTGGCGCTGCAGTGTTGAGGGTGTGTGGCGCTGCAGTATTGAGGATGTGTGGCGCTGCAGTACTGAGGGTGTGTGGCGCTGCAGTATTGAGGGTGTGTGGCGCTGCAGTACTGAGGGTGTGTGGTGCTGCAGTACTGAGGGTGTGTGACGCTGCAGTACTGAGGGTGTGTGACGCTGCAGTATTGAGGGTGTGTGGTGCTGCAGTATTGAGGGTGTGTGACGCTGCAGTATTGAGGGTGTGTGGTGCTGCAGTATTGGGGGTGTGTGACGCTGCAGTATTGAGGGTGTGTGGCGCTGCAGTACTGAGGCTGTGTGACGCTGCAGTATTGAGGGTGTGTGGTGCTGCAGTATTGAGGGTGTGTGACGCTGTAGTATTGAGGGTGTGTGACGCTGTAGTATTGAGGGTGTGTGACGCTGTAGTATTGAGGGTGTGTGACGCTGCAGTATTGAGGTTGTGTGGTGCTGCAGTATTGAGGGTGTGTGGTGCTGCAGTACTGAGGGTGTGTTGTGCTGCATTATTGAGGGTGTGTGGTCCTGTACTACTGAGGGTGTGTGGTGCTGCAGTATTGAGGGTGTGTGCTGCAGTATTGAGGGTGTGTTGTGCTGCAGTATTGAGGGTGTGTTGTGCTGCAGTATTGAGGGTGTGTTGTGCTGCAGTATTGAGGGTGTGTTGTGCTGCAGTATTGAGGGTGTGTTACGCTGCAGTATTGAGGGTGTTTGACGCTGCAGTATTGAGGGTGTTTGACGCTGCAGTATTGAGGGGGTGTGACGCTGCAATGTTCGGGGTGTGTGGTGCTGCAGTGTTGAAGGTGTGTGGTGTTGCAGTACTGAGGGTGTGTGGTGCTGCAGTACTGAGGGTGTGTGGTGCTGCAGTAATGAGGGTGTGTGACGCTGCAGTAATGAGGGTGTGTTGTGCTGCAGTAATGAGGGTGTGTTGTGCTGCAGTAATGAGGGTGTGTGGTGCTGCAGTATTGAGGGTGTGTGGTGCTGCAGTATTGAGGGTGTGTGGTGCTGCATTATTGAGGTTGTGTGACGCTGTAGTATTGGGGTGTGTGGTGCTGCAGTGTTGAGGGTGATGACGCTGCAGTATTGAGCGTGTGTGGTGCTGCAGTATTGAGGGTGTGTGGTGCTGCAGTATTGAGGGTGTGTGGTGCTGCAGTATTGAGCGTGTGTGGTGCTGCAGTATTGAGGGTGTGTGGTGCTGCAATATTGAGGGTGTGTGGTGCTGCAGTATTGAGGGTGTGTGGTGCTGCAGTATTGAGCGTGTGTGACGCTGCAGTATTGAGGGTGTGTGACGCTGCAGTATTGAGGGTGTGTGACGCTGCAGTATTGAGGTTGTGTGGTGCTGCAGTATTGAGGGTGTGTGGTGCTGCAGTATTGAGGGTGTGTGGTGCTGCAGTATTGAGCGTGTGTGGTGCTGCAGTATTGAGGGTGTGTGGCGCTGCAATATTGAGGGTGTGTGACGCTGCAGTATTGAGGGTGTGTGACGCTGTAGTATTGAGGGTGTGTGACGCTGCAGTATTGAGGTTGTGTGGTGCTGCAGTATTGAGGGTGTGTGGTGCTGCAGTACTGAGGGAGTGTGGTGCTGCAGTATTGAGGGTGTGTGCTGCAGTATTGGGGGTGTGTGGTGCTGTTGTATTGAGGGTGTGTGGTGCTGCGGTGTTGAGAGTGTGTGCTGCTGCAGTACTGAGGGTATATGACGCAGCAGTATTGAGGGTGTATGGTGCTGCAGTATTGAGGATGTGCGGTGCTGCAGTATTGAGGGTGTGTGGTGCTGCATTATTGAGGGTGTGTGTTGCTGCACTATTGAGGGTGTGTGGTGCTGCATTATTGAGGGTGTGTGTTGCTGCAGTATTGAGGATGTGCGGTGCTGCAGTATTGAGGGTGTGTGGTGCTGCAGTATTGAGGGTGTTTGACGCTGCAGTTTTGAGGGTGTGTGCTGCAGTATTGAGGGTGTGTGCTGCAGTATTGAGCGTGTGTGATGCTGCCGTATTGAGGTTGTGTGATGCTGCAGTATTGAGGGTGTGTGACGTTGCAGTATTGATGGTGTGTGACGCTGCATTACTGAGGGTGTGTGGTGCTGCAGTATTGAGGGTGTGTTGTGCTGCAGTATTGAGGGTGTGTGACGCTGCAGGATTGAGGGTGTGTGGTGCTGCAGTATTGAGGGTGTGTGACGCTGCAGTATTGAGGGTGTGTCACGCTGTAGTATTGAGGGTGTGTGACGCTGTAGTATTGAGGGTGTGTGACGCTGTAGTATTGAGGGTGTGTGACGCTGCAGTATTGAGGGTGTGTGGTGCTGCAATATTGAGGGTGTGTGGTCCTGTACTACTGAGGGTGTGTGGTGCTGCAGTATTGAGGGTGTGTGCTGCAGTATTGGGGGTGTGTGGTGCTGTTGTATTGAGGGTGTGTGATGATGCAGTATTGAGGATGTGTGGTGCTGCAGTATTGAGGGTGTGTGCTGCTGCAGTACTGAGGGTATATGACGCTGCAGTGTTGAGGGTGTGTGGTGCTGCAATATTGAGGAAGTGTGACGCTGTAGTATTGGGGGTGTGTGGTGCTGTTGTATTGAGGGTGTGTGGTGCTGTAGTATTGAGCGTGTTTGACGCTGCAGTATTGAGGGTGTGTGCTGCAGTATTGGGGGTATGTGGTGCTGTTGTATTGAGGGTGTGTGGCGCTATTGTATTGAGGGTGTGTGGTGCTGCAGTATTGAGGGTGTGTGACGCTGTAGTATTGGGGGTGTGTGGTGCTGCAGTATTGAGCGTGTGTGACGTTGCATTATTGAGGGTGTGTGACGTTGCATTATTGAGGGTGTGTGACGTTGCATTATTGAGGGTGTGTGCTGCAGATGTATTGACGGTGTGTGACGCTGCAGTATTGAGGGTTTGTGCTGCTGCAGTATTGAGGGTGTATGCTGCAGTATTGAGGGTGTGTCTTGCTGCAGTATTGGGAGTGTGTGGTGCTGCAGTATTGAGGGTGTGTGGTGCTGCAGTATTGAGGGTGTGTGACGTTGCAGTATTGAGAGTGTGTGACGCTGCAGTATTGAGGGTGTGTGCTGCAGTATTGGGGGTGTGTGGTGCTGCAGTATTCAGGGTGTGTGGTGCTGCAGTATTCAGGGTGTGTGACGTTGCAGTATTGAGCGTGTGTGACGCTGCATTATTGAGGGTGTGTGCTGTAGTATTGGGGGTGTGTGGTGCTGCAGTGTTGAGGGTGTGTGTTGCTGCAGTATTCAGGGTGTGTGGTGCTGCAGAATTGGGGGTGTGTGACGCTGCAGTACTGAGGGTGTGTGACGCTGCAGTACTGAGGGTGTGTGGCGCTGCAGTATTGAGGGTTTGTAGTGCTGCAGTATTTCGGGGTGTGTAATGCTGCAGTATTTGGGGGTGTGTAATGCTGCAGCATTGGGGGTGTGTGTTGCTGCAGTATTGAGGGTGTGTGGTGCTGCAGTATTGAGGGTGTGTGGTGCTGCAGTATTGAGGGTGTGTGGTGCTGCAGTATTGAGGGTGTGTGGTGCTGCAGTACTGAGGGTGTGTGGTGCTGCAGTATTGTGGGTGTGTGGTGCTGCAGTACTAAGGGTGTTTGACGCTGCAGTTTTGAGGCTGTGTGCTGCAGTATTGAGGGTGTGTGCTGCAGTATTGAGCGTGTGTGATGCTGCCGTATTGAGGTTGTGTGATGCTGCAGTGTTGAGGGTGTGAGACGCTGGAGAATTGAGGGTGTGTGATGCTGCAGTATTGGGGGTGTGTGGTGCTTCAGTATTGAGGGTGTGTGACGTTGCAGTATTGATGGTGTGTGACGCTGCATTACTGAGGGTGTGTGGTGCTGCAGTATTGAGGGTGTGTGGTGCTGCAGTAATGAGGGTATGTGACGCTGCAGTATTGAGGGTGTGTGGTACTTCAGTATTAAGGTTGTGTGGTGCTGCAGTATTGAGGGTGTGTGACGTTGCAGTATTGAGGATGTGTGACATTGTAGTATTGAGCGTGTGTGACGCTACAGTAATGAGGGTGTGTGCTGCAGTATTGAGCGTGTGTGATGCTGCCGTATTGAGGTTGTGTGATGCTGCAGTGTTGAGGGTGTGAGACGCTGGAGAATTGAGGGTGTGTGATGCTGCAGTATTGGGGGTGTGTGGTGCTTCAGTATTGAGGGTGTGTGACGTTGCAGTATTGATGGTGTGTGACGCTGCATTACTGAGGGTGTGTGGTGCTGCAGTATTGAGGGTGTGTGGTGCTGCAGTAATGAGGGTATGTGACGCTGCAGTATTGAGGGTGTGTGGTACTTCAGTATTAAGGTTGTGTGGTGCTGCAGTATTGAGGGTGTGTGACGTTGCAGTATTGAGGATGTGTGACATTGTAGTATTGAGCGTGTGTGACGCTACAGTAATGAGGGTGTGTGCTGCAGTATTGGGGGTGTGTGGTGCTGCAGAATTGGGGGTGTGTAATGCTGCAGTATTGGGGGTGTGTGACGCTGCAGTACTGAGGGTGTGTGACGCTGCAGTACTGAGGGTGTGTGACGTTGCAGTACTGAGGGTGTGTGACGCTGCAGTACTGAGGGTGTGTGGCGCTGCAGTATTGAGGGTTTGTAGTGCTGCAGTATTGAGGGTGTGTGGTGCTGCAGTATTGAGGGTGTTGACGCTGCAGTGTTGAGGATGTTGACGCTGCAGTGTTGAGGATGTGTGATGCTGCAGTACTGAGGGTATATGACGCTGGGGTATTGAGGGTGTATGGTGCTGCAGTATTGAGGGTGTGTGGTGCTGCAGTATTGAGGGTGTGTGGTGCTGCAGTATTGAGGGTGTTTGACGCTGCAGTCTTGAGGGTGTTTGACGCTGCAGTATTGAGGGGGTGTGACGCTGCAATGTTCGGGGTGTGTGGTGCTGCAGTGTTGAAGGTGTGTGGTGCTGCAGCATTGAAGGTGTGTGGTGCTGCAGTATTGGGGGCGTGTGGTGCTGCAGTAATGAGGGTGTGTGGTGCTGCAGTAATGAGGGTGTGTGGTGCTGCAGTAATGAGGGTGTGTGGTGCTGCAGTATTGAGGGTGTGTGGCGCTGCAGTATTGAGGGTTTGTAGTGCTGCAGTATTGAGGGTGTGTGGTGCTGCAGTATTGAGGGTGTTGACGCTGCAGTGTTGAGGATGTTGACGCTGCAGTGTTGAGGATGTGTGATGCTGCAGTACTGAGGGTATATGACGCTGGGGTATTGAGGGTGTATGGTGCTGCAGTATTGAGGGTGTGTGGTGCTGCAGTATTGAGGGTGTGTGGTGCTGCAGTATTGAGGGTGTTTGACGCTGCAGTCTTGAGGGTGTTTGACGCTGCAGTATTGAGGGGGTGTGACGCTGCAATGTTCGGGGTGTGTGGTGCTGCAGTGTTGAAGGTGTGTGGTGCTGCAGCATTGAAGGTGTGTGGTGCTGCAGTATTGGGGGCGTGTGGTGCTGCAGTAATGAGGGTGTGTGGTGCTGCAGTAATGAGGGGGTGTGGTGCTGCAGTAATGAGGGGGTGTGGTGCTGCAGTAATGAGGGTGTGTGGTGCTGCAGTATTGAGGGTGTGTGGTGCTGCAGTATTGAGGGTGTGTGGTGCTGCAGTATTGAGGGTGTTTGACGCTGCAGTATTGAGGGTGTTTGACGCTGCAGTATTGAGGGTGTTTGACGCTGCAGTATTGAGGGGGTGTGACGCTGCAGTATTGACGGTGTGTGGTGCTGCAGTATTGAGGGTGTGTGACGCTGCAGTGTTGAGGGTGTGTGACGCTGCGGTATTGAGCGTGTGTGGTGCTGCAGTATTGGGGGTGTGTGGTGCTGCAGTATTGAGGGTGTGTGACGCTGCAGTGTTGAGGGTGTGTGACGCTGCGGTATTGAGCGTGTGTGGTGCTGCAGTATTGAGGGTGTGTGACGCTGCAGTAATGAGGGTGTGTGGTGCTGCAGTAATGAGGGTGTGTGGTGCTGCAGTATTGAGGGTGTGTGGTGCTGCAGTATTGAGGGTGTGTGACGCTGCAGTATTGAGGGTGTGTGGTGCTGCAGTATTCAGGGTGTGTGACGCTGCAGTATTCAGGGTGTGTGACGCTGCAGTATTCAGGGTGTGTGTTGCTGCAGTATTGAGGGTGTGTGTTGCTGCAGTATTGAGGGTGTGTGTTGCTGCAGTATTGAGGGTGTGTGTTGCTGCAGTATTGAGGGTGTGTGGTGCTGCAGTATTGATGGTGTTGACGCTGCAGTGTTGAGGATGTTGACGCTGCAGTACTGAGGGTATATGACGCTGGGGTATTGAGGGTGTATGGTGCTGCAGTATTGAGGATTTGTGGTGCTGTAGTATTGAGGGTGTGTGACGCTGCAGTATTGACGATGTGTGGTTCTGCAATATTGAGGATGTGTGACGCTGTAGTATTGGGGGCGTGTGGTGCTGCAGTGTTGAGGGTGTGTGACGTTGCAGTACTGAGGATGCGTGACATTGCAGTACTGAGGATGTGTGACGCTGCAGTACTGAGGGTGTGTGGTGCTGCAGTATTGAGGGTGTGTGGTACTTCAGTATTAAGGTTGTGTGGTGCTGCAGTATTGAGGGTGTGTGACGTTGCAGTATTGAGGATGTGTGACATTGCAGTATTGAGCGTGTGTGACGCTGCAGTAATGAGGGGGTGTGTGGTGCTGTTGTATTGAGGGTGTGTAATGCTGCAGTATTGGGGGTGTGTGACGCTGCAGTATTGAGGGTGTGTGGCGCTGCAGTATTGAGGGTTTGTAATGCTGCAGTACTGAGGGTGTGTGACGCTGCAGTACTGAGGGTGTGTGGTGCTGCAGTATTGAGGGTTTGTAGTGCTGCAGTATTGAGGGTGTGTGGTGCTGCAGTATTGAGGGTGTTGACGCTGCAGTGTTGAGGATGTTGACGCTGCAGTGTTGAGGATGTGTGATGCTGCAGTACTGAGGGTATATGACGCTGGGGTATTGAGGGTGTATGGTGCTGCAGTATTAAGGGTGTTTGACGCTGCAGTATTGAGGGGGTGTAACGCTGCAGTGTTGGGGGTGTGTGGTGCTGCAGTATTGCGGGTGTGTGGTGCTGCAGTATTGAGGGTGTGTGGTGCTGCAGTATTGAGGGTGTGTGGTGCTGCAGTATTGAGGGTGTGTGGTGCTGCAGTATTGAGGGTGTGTGGTGCTGCAGTATTGAGGGTGTGTGGTGCTGCAGTATTAAGGGTGTGTGGTGCTGCAGTATTGAGGGTGTGTGGTGCTGCAGTATTGAGGGTGTGTGGTGCTGCAGTATTGAGGGTGTGTGGTGCTGCAGTATTGAGGGTGTGTGGTGCTGCAGTATTGAGGGTGTTTGACGCTGCAGTATTGAGGGTGTGTGGTGCTGCAGTATTGCGGGTGTGTGGTGCTGCAGTATTGCGGGTGTGTGGTGCTGCAGTATTGAGGGTGTGTGGTGCTGCAGTATTGAGGGTGTGTGGTGCTGCAGTATTGAGGGTGTGTGACGCTGCAGTATTGAGGGTGTGTGACGCTGCAGTATTGAGGGTGTTTGACGCTGCAGTATTGAGGGTGTTTGACGCTGCAGTATTGAGGGGGTGTGACGCTGCAATGTTCGGGGTGTGTGGTGCTGCAGTGTTGAAGGTGTGTGGTGCTGCAGTATTGAGGGTGTGTGGTGCTGCAGTATTGAGGGTGTGTGGTGCTGCATTATTGAGGGTGTGTGGTGCTGCAGTATTGAGGGTGTGTGGTGCTGTTGTATTGAGGGTGTGTGGTGCTCCAGTAATGAGGGTGTGTGGTGCTGCAGTAATGAGGGTGTGTGGTGCTGCAGTAATGAGGGTGTGTGGTGCTGCATTATTGAGGGTGTTGACGCTGCAGTGTTGAGGGTGATGACGCTGCAGTATTGAGCGTGTGTGGTGCTGCAGTATTCAGGGTGTGTGACGCTGTAGTATTGGGGTGTGTGGTGCTGTAGTATTGGGCTGTGTGGTGCTGCAGTATTGAGGGTGTTGACGCTGCAGTGTTGAGCGTGTGCGATGCTGCAATATTGAGGGTGTGTGGTGCTGCACTATTGAGGGTGTGTGGTGCTGCAGTATTGAGTATGTATGGTGCTGCAGTATTGAGGGTGTGTGACGCTGTAGTATTGAGGGTGTGTGACGCTGCAGTATTGAGGTTGTGTGGTGCTGCAGTATTGAGGGTGTGTGGTGCTGCAGTATTGAGGGTGTGTGGTGCTGCAGTATTGAGGGTGTGTGGTGCTGCAGTATTGAGGGTGTGTGGTGCTGCAGTATTGAGTATGTATGGTGCTGCAGTATTGAGGGTGTGTGACGCTGTAGTATTGAGGGTGTGTGACGCTGTAGTATTGAGGGTGTGTGACGCTGCAGTATTGAGGGTGTGTGGTGCTGCAGTATTGAGGGTGTGTGGTGCTGCAATATTGAGGGTGTGTGGTCCTGTACTACTGAGGGTGTGTGGTGCTGCAGTATTGAGGGTGTGTGCTGCAGTATTGGGGGTGTGTGGTGCTGCAGTATTGAGGGTGTGTGGCGCTGCAGTATTGGGGGTGTGTGGTGCTGTTGTATTGAGGGTGTGTGGTGCTGCGGTGTTGAGGGTGTGTGCTGCTGCAGTACTGAGGGTGTTGACGCTGCAGTATTGAGGATGTGCGGTGCTGCAGTATTGAGGGTGTGTGGTGCTGCATTATTGAGGGTGTGTGTTGCTGCAGTATTGAGGGTGTGTGGTGCTGCAGTATTGAGGGTGTGTGGTGCTGCAGAATTGGGGGTGTGTAATGCTGCAGTATTGGGGGTGTGTGACGCTGCAGTACTGAGGGTGTGTGACGCTGCAGTACTGAGGGTGTGTGACGCTGCAGTACTGAGGGTGTGTGACGCTGCAGTACTGAGGGTGTGTGACGCTGCAGTACTGAGGGTGTGTGACGCTGCAGTACTGAGGGTGTGTGATGCTGCAGTACTGAGGGTGTGTGACGCTGCAGTACTGAGGGTGTGTGGCGCTGCAGTATTGAGGGTTTGTAGTGCTGCAGTATTTAGGATGTGTGATGCTGCAGTACTGAGGGTATATGACGCTGGGGTATTGAGGGTGTATGGTGCTGCAGTATTGAGGGTGTGTGGTGCTGCAGTATTAAGGGTGTTTGACGCTGCAGTATTGAGGGGGTGTAACGCTGCAGTGTTGGGGGGGTGTGGTGCTGCAATATTGAGGGTGTGTGGTGCTGCAGTATTGAGGGTGTGTGGTGCTGCAGTACTGAGGGTGTGTGGTGCTGCAGTATTGAGGGTGTGTGGTGCTGCAGTATTGAGGGTGTTGACGCTGCAGTGTTGAGGGTGATGACGCTGCAGTATTGAGCGTGTGTGGTGCTGCAGTATTGAGGGTGTTGACGCTGCAGTGTTGAGGGTGATGACGCTGCAGTATTGAGGGTGTGTGGTGCTGCAGTATTGAGGGTGTTTGACGCTGCAGTATTGAGGGTGTTTGACGCTGCAGTATTGAGGGGGTGTGACGCTGCAATGTTCGGGGTGTGTGGTGCTGCAGTGTTGAAGGTGTGTGGTGCTGCAGTATTGAAGGTGTGTGGTGCTGCAGTATTGAAGGTGTGTGGTGCTGCAGTGTTGAAGGTGTGTGGTGCTGCAGTATTGAAGGTGTGTGGTGCTACAGTATTGGGGGCGTGTGGTGCTGCAGTGTTGAGGGTGTGTGGCGCTGCAGTATTGAGGGTGATGACGCTGCAGTATTGAGCGTGTGTGGCGCTGCAGTGTTGAGGGTGTTGACGCTGCAGTGTTGAGGGTGTGTGACGCTGCAGTATTGAGGATGTGTGGCGCTGCAGTATTGAGGATGTGTGGCGCTGCAGTATTGAGGGTGTGTGGCGCTGCAGTATTGAGGGTGTGTGGCGCTGCAGTATTGAGGGTGTGTGACGCTGTAGTATTGAGGGTGTGTGGTGCTGCAGTATTGAGGGTGTGTGGTGCTGCAGTATTGAGGGTGTGTGACGCTGTAGTATTGAGGGTGTGTGGTGCTGCAGTATTGAGGGTGTTGACGCTGCAGTGTTGAGGGTCATGACGCTGCAGTGTTGAGGGTGTGTGGCGCTGCAGTGTTGAGGGTGTGTGGCGCTGCAGTATTGAGGATGTGTGGCGCTGCAGTACTGAGGGTGTGTGGCGCTGCAGTATTGAGGGTGTGTGGCGCTGCAGTACTGAGGGTGTGTGGTGCTGCAGTACTGAGGGTGTGTGACGCTGCAGTACTGAGGGTGTGTGACGCTGCAGTACTGAGGGTGTGTGACGCTGCAGTATTGAGGGTGTGTGACGCTGCAGTATTGAGGGTGTGTGGTGCTGCAGTATTGGGGGTGTGTGACGCTGCAGTATTGAGGGTGTGTGGCGCTGCAGTACTGAGGCTGTGTGACGCTGCAGTATTGAGGGTGTGTGGTGCTGCAGTATTGAGGGTGTGTGACGCTGTAGTATTGAGGGTGTGTGACGCTGTAGTATTGAGGGTGTGTGACGCTGTAGTATTGAAGGTGTGTGACGCTGCAGTATTGAGGTTGTGTGGTGCTGCAGTATTGAGGGTGTGTGGTGCTGCAGTACTGAGGGTGTGTGGTGCTGCATTATTGAGGGTGTGTGGTCCTGTACTACTGAGGGTGTGTGGTGCTGCAGTATTGAGGGTGTGTGCTGCAGTATTGAGGGTGTGTTGTGCTGCAGTATTGAGGGTGTGTTGTGCTGCAGTATTGAGGGTGTGTTACGCTGCAGTATTGAGGGTGTTTGACGCTGCAGTATTGAGGGTGTTTGACGCTGCAGTATTGAGGGGGTGTGACGCTGCAATGTTCGGGGTGTGTGGTGCTGCAGTGTTGAAGGTGTGTGGTGTTGCAGTACTGAGGGTGTGTGGTGCTGCAGTACTGAGGGTGTGTGGTGCTGCAGTAATGAGGGTGTGTGACGCTGCAGTAATGAGGGTGTGTTGTGCTGCAGTAATGAGGGTGTGTGGTGCTGCAGTATTGAGGGTGTGTGGTGCTGCAGTATTGAGGGTGTGTGGTGCTGCATTATTGAGGTTGTGTGACGCTGTAGTATTGGGGTGTGTGGTGCTGCAGTGTTGAGGGTGATGACGCTGCAGTATTGAGCGTGTGTGGTGCTGCAGTATTGAGGGTGTGTGGTGCTGCAGTATTGAGCGTGTGTGGTGCTGCAGTATTGAGGGTGTGTGGTGCTGCAATATTGAGGGTGTGTGGTGCTGCAGTATTGAGGGTGTGTGGTGCTGCAGTATTGAGCGTGTGTGACGCTGCAGTATTGAGGGTGTGTGACGCTGTAGTATTGAGGGTGTGTGACGCTGCAGTATTGAGGTTTTGTGGTGCTGCAGTATTGAGGGTGTGTGGTGCTGCAGTATTGAGGGTGTGTGGTGCTGCAGTATTGAGGGTGTGTGGTGCTGCAGTATTGAGGGTGTGTGATGCTGCAGTATTGAGGGTGTGTGACGCTGCAGTATTGAGGATGTGTGGCGCTGCAGTACTGAGGGTGTGTGGCGCTGCAGTATTGAGGGTGTGTGGCGCTGCAGTACTGAGGGTGTGTGGCGCTGCAGTACTGAGGGTGTGTGACGCTGCAGTACTGAGGGTGTGTGACGCTGCAGTATTGAGGGTGTGTGGTGCTGCAGTATTGAGGGTGTGTGACGCTGCAGTATTGAGGGTGTGTGGTGCTGCAGTATTGAGGGTGTGTGACGCTGCAGTATTGGAGGTGTGTGGCGCTGCAGTATTGAGGGTGTGTGACGCTGCAGTATTGAGGGTGTGTGACGCTGCAGTATTGAGGGTGTGTGACGCTGCAGTATTGAGGGTGTTTGGTCCTGCAGTATTGGGGGTGTGTGGTGCTGCAGTATTGGAGGTGTGTGGTGCTGCAGTATTGGAGGTGTGTGGTGCTGCAGTATTGAGGGTATGTGACGCTGCAGTATTGAGGGTGTGTGACGCTGCAGTATTGGGGGTGTGTGACGCTGCAGTATTGAGGGTGTGTGACGCTGTAGTATTGAGGGTGTGTGATGCTGCAGTACTGAGGGTGTGTGACGCTGCAGTATTGAGGGTGTGTGATGCTGCAGTATTGAGGGTGTGTGACGCTGCAGTATTGAGGGTGTGTGGTGCTGCAGTATTGAGGGTGTGTGGTGCTGCAGTATTGAGGGTGTGTGGTGCTGCAGTATTGAGGGTGTGTGGTGCTGCAGTATTGAGGGTGTGTGACGCTGTAGTATTGAGGGTGTGTGGTGCTGCAGTATTGAGGGTGTGTGGTGCTGCAGTACTGAGGGTGTGTGACGCTGCAGTATTGAGGGTGTGTGGTGCTGCAGTATTGAGGGTGTGTGGTGCTGCAGTATTGGGGGTGTGTGACGCTGCAGTATTGAGGGTGTGTGACGCTGCAGTATTGAGGGTGTGTGGTGCTGCAGTATTGAGGGTGTGTGGTGCTGCAGTATTGAGGGTGTGTGGTGCTGCAGTATTGAGGGTGTGTGGTGCTGCAGTATTGAGGGTGTGTGGTGCTGCAGTATTGAGGGTGTGTGGTGCTGCAGTATTGAGGGTGTGTGGTGCTGCAGTATTGAGGGTGTGTGGTGCTGCAGTATTGAGGGTGTGTGGTGCTGCAGTATTGAGGGTGTGTGGTGCTGCAGTATTGAGGGTGTGTGGTGCTGCAGTATTGAGGGTGTGTGGTGCTGCAGTATTGAGGGTGTGTGACGCTGTAGTATTGAGGGTGTGTGACGCTGCAGTATTGAGGGTGTGTGGTGCTGCAGTATTGAGGGTGTGTGGTGCTGCAGTATTGAGGGTGTGTGGTGCTGCAGTATTGAGGGTGTGTGGTGCTGCAGTATTGAGGGTGTGTGGTGCTGCAGTATTGAGGGTGTGTGACGCTGCAGTATTGGAGGTGTGTGACGCTGCAGAATTGAGGGTGTGTGACGCTGCAGAATTGAGGGTGTGTGACGCTGCAGTATTGAGGGTGTGTGGTGCTGCAGTATTGAGGGTGTGTGACGCTGTAGTATTGAGGGTGTGTGACGCTGTAGTATTGAGGGTGTGTGACGCTGCAGTATTGAGGGTGTGTGGTGCTGCAGTATTGAGGGTGTGTGGTGCTGCAGTATTGAGGGTGTGTGATGCTGCAGTATTGAGGGTGTGTGGTGCTGCAGGATTGTGGGTGTGTGGTGCTGCAGGATTGTGGGTGTGTGGTGCTGCAGTATTGAGGGTGTGTGACGCTGTAGTATTGAGGGTGTGTGATGCTGCAGTACTGAGGGTGTGTGGTGCTGCAGTATTCAGGGTGTGTGGTGCTGCAGTATTGAGGGTGTGTGACGCTGTAGTATTGAGGGTGTGTGGTGCTGCAGTATTCAGGGTGTGTGATGCTGCAGTACTGAGGGTGTGTGGTGCTGCAGTATTCAGGGTGTGTGGTGCTGCAGTATTGAGGGTGTGTGACGCTGTAGTATTGAGGGTGTGTGATGCTGCAGTATTGAGGGTGTGTGGTGCTGCAGTATTCAGGGTGTGTGACGCTGTAGTATTGAGGGTGTGTGATGCTGCAGTATTGAGGGTGTGTGGTGCTGCAGTATTGAGGGTGTGTGACGCTGCAGTATTGGGGGTGTGTGGTGCTGCAGTATTGGGGGTGTGTGACGCTGCAGCATTGAGGGTGTGTGGTGCTGCAGTATTGAGGGTGTGTGGTGCTGCAGTATTGAGGGTGTGTGGTGCTGCAGTATTGAGGGTGTGTGGTGCTGCAGTATTGGGGGTGTGTGACGCTGCAGCATTGAGGGTGTGTGGTGCTGCAGTATTGAGGGTGTGTGACGCTGCAGCATTGAGGGTGTGTGGTGCTGCAGTATTGAGGGTGTGTGACGCTGCAGTATTGAGGGTGTGTGACGCTGCAGTATTGAGGGTGTGTGACGCTGCAGTATTGGGGGTGTGTGACGCTGCAGTACTGAGGGTGTGTGGTGCTGCAGTATTGAGGGTGTGTGACGCTGCAGTATTGGGGGTGTGTGACGCTGCAGCATTGAGGGTGTGTGGTGCTGCAGTATTGAGGGTGTGTGGTGCTGCAGTATTGGGGGTGTGTGGTGCTGCAGTATTGGGGGTGTGTGGTGCTGCAGTATTGATGGTGTGTGACGCTGCAGTATTGAAGGTGTGTGACGCTGCAGTATTGGGGGTGTGTGGTGCTGCAGTATTGAGGGTGTGTGACGCTGCAGTATTGGGGGTGTGTGGTGCTGCAGTATTGAGGGTGTGTGGTGCTGCAGCATTGAGGGTGTGTGACGCTGCAGCATTGAGGGTGTGTGGTGCTGCAGTATTGAGGGTGTGTGACGCTGCAGTATTGGAGGTGTGTGACGCTGCAGTATTGAGGGTGTGTGACGCTGCAGCATTGAGGGTGTGTGGTGCTGCAGTATTGAGGGTGTGTGGTACTGCAGTACTGAGGGTGTGTGGTGCTGCAGTACTGAGGGTGTGTGGTGCTGCAGTACTGAGGGTGTGCAACGCTGCAGTATTGAGGGTGTGTGACGCTGCAATATTGAGGGTGTGTGACGCTGCAGTACTGAGGGTGTGTGACGCTGCAGTACTGAGGGTGTGTGACGCTGCAGTACTGAGGGTGTGTGACGCTGCAGTACTGAGGGTGTGTGACGCTGCAGTACTGAGGGTGTGTGACACAATCCCCACAGAGAGCAAGGACTGTTTCGAAAGATAGAAATTCCATGATGCCAACTTAGAGAAAATCAATGGGCAATACTGCACTTTTTAATACTTTTTATTGCAACAAATTAAATAAAATCAACATCATTCAAACAGTAATTAACAGGTGAAGGATATTTTAAACAAAATAAATTCACTCTAAATAGTCAATGCAAAGATACATCTCATGTAGTGGCAAGGATTCATATTTCTACCCTCACAAATGTGGGAGCACGTGCACTCTCTGCAGCTTTCAGTTCTGTCTCCACTATGTTTGGTTTCTCATCTCACCCTCAATCATTCGGCTCTTTGGCAGGTTTTGTCAGCAGCCACCATACAGCTGACCTACCTGGTCATAGTTACCATTGGCATGGTGCATGATGATGAACTTCCTCTCACTCTGACCAAACCGTTCCTGATGTGAATTGGGGACGGGGTAAGAAGGCTGATGGGTGATGGGGGATTCGATATTCAGAAAGGACAGCAAAGGCAACAGCTTTGCTGTGATATTGATGAAGACAAACAGGAAGAGGCAGAGAGTTTAACACTCATTGTACCTTAGTGTACAAGGTACATGTGGGGAATATTCATGAAGAAAATAAAGACTTTACCTCAATGCAGAAAGCATCCATAGTAAGGTAAACGGAATAATGGCAGAAAGAGTTCAATGTTTTAGATATGATTGCCATTCCAGGGATGTAGTCACAAGGTGACCAAGGTTGGGAAATAAATATTCCACGGTACATAATATTTTGGAATGGCAGACAAAATGAAAAGTAAAGGGTGCATAAGGAGGTTAGCAAGGAATTATATGGACTCAGCAGATCATAAAGATGCATCAGTATGGGTGGAGAAAGAAATAACCAGAGTCAGAAAACACCACTGGAAATAGTCTAAGAGGCAGTCAAACAGTCATTATACTATTCTACTGAGCTGTTATGGTGACTTCTAATAACTACAGGGATCTTAAGTACAGGTATAAGATTGCACTACCCTGTGAAACCAATCTGAAGCCCATCAATCCTACACTATTCCATTCTCCTCCAGATGCCTATCCAATGACCATTTAAATGACCTTATAGTTGGTGAGTTTACTACTGTTGCAGGCAGTGCGCTCCACGACCCTCCTGCTCTCTGAATGAATCTGTCCTATATCTATCACCCCTCAATTTAATGCTCTGTCCCTTTGTGCTAGCCATCACCATCTGAGGAAAAAGGCTCTCCCTGTCCACCCTATCTAACCCTCTGATTATCTTTATGTCTCTATTAAGTCACCTCTCAACCTTCTCTCTAACAAAAACAACCTCAAGTCCCTCAGCCTTTCCTCATAAGACCTTCCCTTCGGACCAGGCAACATCCTGGTAAATCTCCTTTGAACCCTTTCCAAAGCTTCCACATCCTTCCTATAATGCGGTGACCAGAACTGTATGCAATATCCCAAGTGCGGCCGCACCAGAGTTTTGTACAGCTGCAACATGACCTCAAGGCTCCAAAACTCAATCCCTCTCCCAATAAATGCTAACACACTGTACACCTTCTTAACAACCCTATCAATCTGGGTGGAAACTTTCAAGGATCTATGAACCTGGACACTGAGATTTCTCTGCTCATCTACACTACCAAGAGTCTTAACATTAGCCCAGTACTCTGCATTCCTGTTATTCCTTTCAAAGTGAATTACCTCACATTTTTCTGCATTAATCTCCATTTGCCACCTCTCAGCCCAGCTCTGCAGTTTATCTATGTCCCTCTGTAACCTACAACATCCTTTGTCACGATCCACAGCTCTACCGACCTTAGTGTCATCCACAAATTTACTAACCCATCCTTCTATGCCTCATCCAGGTCATTTATAAAAATGACAAACAGCAGTGTCCCTAACACAGATCCTTGTGGTAAACTCCAGGATGAACATTTCCCATCAACATTTCCTGATGAAGGACTTTTGCCCGAAACGTCGATTTTCCTGCTCCTTGGATGCTGCTTGAACTGCTGTGCTTTTCTAGCACCACTCTAATCTATTTCCTATCAACCACCACCCTCTGTCTTCTTTCAGTTAGCCAATTTCTGATCCAAACTGCTAAATCACCCGCAATCCCACGCCTCCGTATTTTCTGCAATAGCCTACCGTGGGGAACCTTATCAAACACCTTACTGAAATCCATATACACCGTATCAACCACTTTATGGTACAACCTATCCTTCACAAAACCTTGTTGACTATCCCTAATCATTTTATTCCTCTCTCTATAAATCCTATCTCTTATAATCCTTTCCAATACTTTACCCACAACCGAAATAATGCTCACTGGTCTATAATTTCCAGGGTTGTCTCTACTCCCCTTCTTGAACAAGGAGCAACATTTGCTATCCTCTAGTCTTCTGGCACTATTCCTGTCAACAATGATGACATAAAGATCAATGCCAAAGGCTCGGCAATCTCCTCCCTGGCTTCCTGAGAATCCCAGGATAAATCCCATCCGGCCAAAGGGACTTATCTAATTTCGCACTTTCCAGAATTGCTCACACCTCCTCCTTGTGAACCTCAATCCCATCTGGTTTAATAACCTGTATCTTAGTATTCTCCTCAACAACATTGTCTTTTTCTAGTCTGAATGCTGATGAAAAGTATTCATTTAGCGCTTCTCCTATCTCCTCTGACTCCACGTACAACTTCCCAATACTCTCCTTAATTGCATTGATCTTATCTACCAACGACTTCTCAGGTCTCCTCCTGACTCTTCTTAGCTCTCTCTTTCGGACCTTCCTGGCTAACGTGTAGCTCTCAAGTGCCCTAACTGACCAACACATCTCACCCTAACATATGCCGTCTTCTTCAAGAGATTCAACTTTGGTTCCTGCGTTCACCAACTTCCTCCCTCCCTGACAGGTACATCTTTATCAAGGATCCACAGTCATGAACAAGCTCCACATTTCAATTGTGCCCATTCCTTACAGTTTCCTTCCCCATTCTATGCATCCCAAATCTTGCCTAATCGCATCGTAATTGCCTTTGCCCCAGCTGTTTACCTTGCCTTGTTCGCTTCAAGTCTTGCTGGGTTATTCTGCTTTTGTCCAGCTTACCTTGCCTCCCCACACTCCCCACCCCCCAACCCCCGTCATCAGTTCATCAGTTTCTGGGGATTCTGCTGATCTCAGTCTCTCGGATGAACAAGATTCATCTGGAGAATTCCCTTGGTTTCACAGTGAGTTTGGAAACTGCAATGGAACCCTTACATTCTAATTCACCCTCGCAGCGGCACGCCTACCACCACACTCCCGTCCTCCCCTCTGCTCACTGCCACTCCCGGCTCGAAGAAATGCTGGTACAAGGATCATCTGAGGATTTGCTGACTGTCACTGAAAAACGATTTCACTCTTATATCTTGTCTAGCAGCAACAGGCCCCTGGTTAGGACCTGGGCCAAAGGCGAAGGTAGCCACTACAGTGATACTGTCTTTTCCCTTTAGACACTGCTGCCCATGTAGACCCGGTCAGGATCCGGTTCAGGACTGTCATGGTACTAAAGCAGACCATCTATACTCGTCAGACCTCAAATATAAACCCCTGAATTAACAACTTGTTACCCCATTTCTAAATCTTTATTGCCATCTCTTGTGCAATCTTCCCATATTAATATTAAATTGGTAACAGTGGACAATGACCTGGGCAGGGGAGAGAGATCATCTGAATCCACAGTTGTATCCACAGTCTGATTCCCAAATTCACAGTCTCTCCCACTAGGTGGGGATATCTGTATGTTCTATCTTATCCACTGAGCCTGTTACTGAAGTAGTCATTACTGTAATATACATTCACTGGCTGGGCCTGATCCCAGATCAATGCTGGGATAAATGGAGAACTGACTCAGGAGCTCTGTCAGGTTTTACATTTCCACACTTGAACTTAACTTCCTCTACATACATTTCAGCTAGTTCTGTCACCAGTCATTGGGTACACAGAACATAGAACATAGAAAAGTACAGCACAGAACAGGCCCTTCAGCCCACAATGTTGTGCCGAGGATTATTCCCAATCTAAAATAAAATAACCTTAACCTATGCACCCCTCAATTGACTACTATCCATGTGCATGTCCATCAGTCACTTAAATGTCCCTGATGACTTTGCTTCCACCACCACCGCTGGCAACGCATTCCATGCATTCACAACTCTCTGCGTAAAGAACCTACCTCTGATGTCTACTCTATACTTTCCTCCTAATATCTTAAAATTATGACCCCTTGTACCAGTCAATCCTGCCCTGGGGAAAAGTCTCTGGCTATCGACTCTATCTGTGCCTCTCATTACCTTGTATACCTCGATCAGGTCTCCTCTCTTCCTCCTTCTCTCCAGAGAGAAAAGTCCGAGCTTAGTCATCCTGTCTTCGTAAGAAAAGCCCTCCAGTCCAGGCAGCATCCTGGTAAACCTTCTTTGCACCCTCTCCAAAGCCTCTGTATCTGTCCTATATTAGGGTGACCAGAAATGGACACAATATTCCAAGTGTGGTCTCACCAGGGACTTGTAGAGCTGCAGCAAAACCTCGCGGCTCTTAAACTCGATCCCCCTGTTAATGAAAGCCAAAACACAATATGCTTTCTTAACAACCCTATCCACTTGGGTGGCAACTTTGAGGGATCTATGCATTTGAACACCAAGATCCCACTGTTCTCCCACACTGCCAAGAATCCCATCTTTAATCCTATATTCAGCATTCAAGTTCGACCTTCCAAAATGCATCACTTCTCATTTATCCAGGTTGAACTCCATCTGCCATTTCTCAGCCCAGCTCTGTATCCTGTCTATGTCACGCTGCAGCACTCTATATTATCGACAACACCTCCAACCTTTGTGTTATCTGCTAATTTATTAACCCACCCCTCAACCTCCTCATCCAAGTCAATTATAAAAACTACAAAGAGCAGAGGCCCAAGAACAGAGCCCTGTGGGACCCCACTCAACACTGACCTCCAGGCAGAATACTTCCCATCTACACCCACTCTCTGCCTTCTGTCGGCCAACCAATTCTGAATCCAGATAGCCAAATCTCCCTGTATCCCATACTTCCTGACTTTATGAATCTGCCTACCATGGGGAACCTTATCAAATGCCTTGCTGAAGTCCACATACACCACATCCACTGCTCGACCTTAATTGATCTGTCTTGTCACCTCCTCAAATAACTCAGTAACATTTGTGAGGCATGACCTGGCCCTCACAAAGCCATGCTGACTGCCTTTAATCATGCTGTGCTTTTCCAAATAGTCATTAATCCTATCTCTCAGAATTCTTTCCAAAACTTTGCTGACCACAGACGTAAGACTGACTGGTCTGTAATTGCCAGTGATTTCCCTATTACCCTTGTTGAAAAAAGGAACAACATTCACCTCCTTCCAATCCTTTGATACGACTCCCGTGGAGAGTGAGGAAGCAAGGATTTTCGACAGCGGCTTAGCAACCTTCTTTCTCACTTCCCGGAGCAGCCTGGGATAAATCTGGTCTGGCCCTGGGGACTTATCAATCTTAATGTTTGCCAAAATTTCTAGCACATCAACTTCATCAATCTTGATCTGGTCAAGACTGTTTCCCAGCTCCTCAAAGTTCTCATTCACAACAAGGTCCCTTTCCTCAGTGAAAACCGAAGCAAAATCTCATTTAGGGCTTCCCTTATCTGCTCAGACTCCACGCACTAGTTCCCTTCGCTATCCCTGATCAGCTGGACCTTGTCCCTGATCATTCTCTTATTCCTCACGTATGAATAAAATGCCTTTGGGTTCTCCCTAATCCTTCTTGCCAAGCCTTTTTCATGTCCCCTCCTGCCTCTCCTTAGTCCATTTCCAAGCTCTTTTCTAGCAAGCCTGTAATCCTCTAAAGCTGCGCTAGATCCTTGCTTCCTCTACCTTACATAAGCTGCCTTCTTCCTATTGACAAGATGCTCCTCTGTTCTCGTTATCCAAGGTTCCTTAATCTTACCCCTTCTTACCTGCCTCAGAGGAACAAATTCATGCATCACTCACAACAACTGCCCCTTAAATAGTCTCCACATGTCTGCTGTGCCCTTTCTGTGGAACAATTGCTCCCAGTCTGTACTTCCCAACTCTTGTCTGACAGTGTCATAATTTCCTTTTCCCCAATTAAATATCTTCCCTTGGTAACTGCTCCTTTCCCTCTCCAAGGCTATGGTAAATGTGAGGCAGTGATGGTCATTGTCACCAAAGTCCTCTCCCACCGCGAGATCTGACAGCTGTCCTGGCTCGTTGCCGAGCACCAAAACCAAAATGGCCTCTCCCCTCGTCAGCCTCTCTATATATTGAGTAAGGAAACCCTCCTGAACACGCCTGACAAAAACGGCTCCATCCAAACCATCTGCACTTGGGAGGTTCCAGCCGATATTGGGAAAGTTGAAATCACCCAGAACAACAACCCTGCTACTTCTGCATTTTTCCTGAATCTGCCTGCCTATGAGATCTTCAATCTTTCTACTGCTATTAGGGGGGTTTGTAGAAAACCCCCAATGCGGTGGCTGTTCCCTTGCTGTTCCTAACTTCCACCCATACTGACTCAGTAGACAAACCTTCCTCAATAACCTTTGTTTCTGTAGCTGTGATGCACTCTCTGATTAGCAATGTTACACCCCCTCCTCTTTTTCCACCCTCCCTGTTCTTTTTAAACGTTCTAAACCCTGGAACATCAAGCAACCATTCCTGCCCCAGTGAAACCCACGTCTCCGTTATGGCCCCAAGTACTGATCTCTAAGTTCATCACTCTTATTCCAGACACTCCTTGCGTTAAAGCAGACACACTTTAACCGATCCCTATGTTTCATCGCGTGAGAAACCTTCCCGATAGATTCACTACATCTTGTCACTGCCCCATCTACAACTACCCTCCATCTCAGACATGTGGCTCTGATTCCCACCCACCTGCCAACGAGTTTAAACCTTCCCGAATCGCACGAGTAAATCTCCCACCCAGGGCATTTGTCCCCCTCCAGTTCAGATGCAACCCATCCTTCATGTACAGGTCACACCTTCCCCAGAAGGTATCCCAATGGTCTAGGTATCTGAAGCCCTCCCTCCTGCACCAGCCTCACAGCCACGTGTTAAGCTGCATTCGCTGACTGTTCCTCATCTCACTCTCGTGGCACTGGTAGCAAACCTGAGATCACTACTCTACTCGTCCTACTCTTCAGCTTCCAACCTAGCTCTCTGTAGTCACTTTTTAGATCCTCAATCCCTATCCTGGCTATATCATTGGTGCCAATATGTACCACGATTACTGGCTGCTCACCCGCCCCCTTCAAAATCTTGTAAACCCGATTGGCAACATCCCGGACCCTGGCACCAGGGAAGCAACATACCTTCCGGGAGTCCTGTTCCTGACCACAAAACCTCCTGTCAATCCGTCTAACTATTGAGTCCCCTACCACTAGCCCTTTTCTAATTCCTCCCCTTCCCTTCTGAGCCACAATGCCAGGCTCAGTGCCAAAGACCTGATAACTATGGCTTTCCCCTGGTAGGCAGTTCCCACCAGCAGTATCCAAAACAGTATACTTATTGCGGAGGGGAAAAGCCACAGGGGATCCCTGCTCTGACCGTCGGTTCCCTTTCCCCTCCCTGACAGTAACCCAGCTGTCCTTATCCTGTGTCTTGGGAGCGACCACCTCCCTGTACATCCTCTCAATTTCCCCCTCAGCATCCCGAATGATCCGTAGTTCATTCAGCTCCAGCTCCAGTTCCCTAACTCGGTTTTCGAGGAGCTGGAGTTGGGTGCACTTCCCGCAAATGTAGTCGGCAGAAACATGTGAAGTGTCTCTCACCTGCCACATTCTGCAGGAGGAACATGCAACTGCCCCAACATCCATATCCCGCTACTCTGAAAGCCCATACAGAGACTAAACAAAGGAAGAGAAGAGAAGGAGAAAAAGTGAGAAAATCTGAAAACTTACCGAGTTTACCAACTCTTATAAGGTTACAGGAGGTGGGTGGGAGGGAGGCCCTCCAGTGTAGGGTCGCAGGAGGGAGGCCCTCCAGTGTAGGGTCTCAGGAGGGAGGCCCCCCAGTGTAGGGTCTCAGGAGGGAGGCCCTCCAGTGTAGGGTCTCAGGAGGGAGGCCCTCCAGTGTAGGGTCTCAGGAGGGAGGCCCCCCAGTGTAGGGTCTCAGGAGGGAGGCCCTCCAGTGTAGGGTCTCAGGAGGGAGGCCCTCCAGTGTAGGGTCTCAGGTTTAGATCTCACCTAGTTAAAAATTCCCCGGCAGCCCTCGCTTCTCTCCACCCTCTCTCCTCACTGCTCTGTTCGAACTGGAGGCCCGACTCTCGAGGTAAGTTCCTTTTTAAGTGGGAAAAAAAATGGGGTACAGTCCTGGCACCCCACTAGTCACAGAAGTACTATTTTTATCTTGATTGTTCCTTGAAGACCCAGTTTAGAAAGTAAACATTCAAATTTTCCATCATATAGTTTTGTAATATTCAGTGTGGTTCCAATCTTAAACTGTCTGTTCTAAATCCTCCAAGGCCATTATAACTTCCTGTTCTATTTAAGAATTACTCATATACAATCTAAGACAACTGCTTCTCAGCTTCTCAAATGTAAAGACAATTAAACCTGAATCTCTGTGACATCCAAACACTCATATCACTTGCTGAGGGTTAATTGCTGTCCTTGGGTACTGTGCTACAGTGGGCAGTTAGATTCTATGGAGCTCCCTACACTCGGCTTTTCCCTGCTTTAAACACCCCTTAATCATCTCCTTCATCTTCTTCAGCATCAACATCTGCTCCAGCCATTAGCTTTTTCCTTATGCCAAGCCAGATCTTGGCATGAACCTGTCAGCATAATTAAAATGTAAAATATCGAAAGTCTCCTTTTGCTCTTTATCTCTCTTCTGAGCAGGCATGAACTTTTATTTTTGTTTTTTTTGGGGTGCCTCTGTCACTTCCATTTGTCCTTCTGAATCATTTTCAGTTGTCATTCCACAAATGTTAGGGCTGCCCATAACTGAGAGACACAAAATGGCTGACAGCTAAACTGTCCCTCTAGCCCTGCAGAAAATGCAGACAATAGATAAACAGAATTAAAAGCCTGCGCCAACATTGAAATGAATCACAAAGGTATCTTTAAGCAGGGGTAATGCCGAGGTAATCAGCAGCTGCAGCGGTCTGTTAGAGACAGTTTAGTAAGAAATGTACAAAGACAGACAGCTTCAAAATTTGTAACAAACATTGAAGAGAGAAGTAAACTCCCACAATAACAAACACAGATGGACTAATGGGATTATGGCTCATAAAAATCTAAAAGATCAAACAAGTTCATTAAGTTGTCCCAGTCTTTTCAATGAAAAACCGATTGTTCCATTTAGTGAAAGGAGATTAGTCAGGGCAAGGGCAGTAAATCTTATCCCAGAACACAGTACGTAATCATGGGTCATAGTGCAGGTCAAAAACAATGGATGAAGACATTTTACAGTAATTAGTTTTTTTTTTGAAACTATTCACAATATTAAAGATAGGTTCTAGTTAAAGACTTCAGATAATCACAAAGATAGATTATAGTATCTATGGATATACATATATACCTACATCTAATATACAAAAATCACTAAAAGCATTACAGGATAAAAATTTAAATAAAAATATACAAGTTAACTAGTCTCAGATAGAAAACCCAATTCCTCCGCCTCCGCCGTACCTGCTCCCAGGAGGACCAGTTCCCCCATAGGACACACCAGATGGCCTCCTTCTTTAAAGACCGCAATTTCCCTTCCCACGTGGTTAAAGATGCCCTCCAACGCATCTCGTCCACATCCCGCACCTCCGCCCTCAGACCCCACCCCTCCAACCGTAACAAGGACAGAACGCCCCTGGTGCTCACCTTCCACCCTACCAACCTTCGCATAAACCAAATCATCCGCCGACATTTCCGCCACCTCCAAACAGACCCCACCACCAGGGATATATTTCCCTCCCCACTCCTTTCTGCCTTCCGCAAAGACCGTTCCCTCCGTGACTACCTGGTCAGCTCCACGCCCCCAAACAACCCACCCTCCCATCCTGGCACCTTCCCCTGCCACCGCAGGAACTGTAAAACCTGCGCCCACACCTCCTCCCTCACCTCTATCCAAGGCCCTAAAGGAGCCTTCCACAACCATCAAAGTTTTACCTGCACATCCACTAATATCATTTATTGTATCCGTTGCTCCTGATGCGGTCTCCTCTATATTGGGGAGACTGGACGCCTCCTTGCAGAGCGCTTTAGGGAACATCTCCGGGACACCCGCACCAATCAACCACACCGCCCCGTGGCCCAACATTTCAACTCCCCCTCCCACTCTGCCGAGGACATGGAAGTCCTGGACCTCCTTCACCGCCGCTCCCTCACCACCAGACGCCTGGAGGAAGAACGCCTCATCTTCCGCCTCGGAACACTTCAACCCCAGGACATCAATGTGGACTTCAACAGTTTCCTCATTTCCCCTTCCCCCACCTCACCCTAGTTCTAAACTTCCAGCTCAGTTACTGTCCCCTTGACTTGTCCGGACTTGTCCTACCTGCCTATCTTCTTTTCCACCTATCCACTCCACCCTCTCCTCCTTGACCTATCACCTTCATCCCCTCCCCCACTCACCCATTGTACTCTATGCTACTTTCTCCCCACCCCCACCCTCCTCTAGTTTATCTCTCCACGCTTCAGGCTCACTGCCTTTATTCCTGATGAAGGGCTTTTGCCCAAAACGTCGATTTCGAAGCTACTTGGATGCTGCCTGAACTGCTGTGCTCTTCCAGCACCACTAATCCAGAATCAGATAGTAAAGCAGCTCCCTCATCATTAAGGAAAGAAATGAATCAGAGCTAGACGGGACGAGTCGATTGTGGGATGTGTATATTATGAGACACATGAGAATAAAACGAGGGATGCCTGATGCACACTGTAAGAAACAGATTAGTCATAACTCATTGGCTAAAGGAGGCTAACAGTAAGGGTAGATATAAAACCTTACTAACTTTATAGTTAAAAATCACAAAACCAGGTTCTCGGCCAACAGGTTTATTTGGAAGCACTAGCTTTCAGAACGCTGCTCCTTCATCAGATGGGTGTGGAGGATAAGATCATGGTCACAGAATGTATAGCCAAAGGAGTCCAGTGTCAGAGAGATGTGATATAGTAAACAATGTGAGATTAAACCTTTAATCTTTTAGAATGGGATATGCTGGTTCCTGTTCTTTGATATGTAAATCCCAGAATTTTTTAAATTACATTCTCAAGATAGCTCAGCTTTTTAAACAGCAAGTGGAAAGTCTGTCTGTGTCCCAATGCGATGTCAGACTGACAAACCCTCTGTATAGTTTTACAGAGTTTCACATGGATTCATGCAATTTTTGAGCAAAGTAAAATGTTATTCTGTAAAAAACAAATTCACCCATAAATTTGTGCACATGTTGGAGCGACAGACTGAGTGTGTGTGAGTGTGAGTACATATAGTCATAGAGTCATAGAGATGTATAGCATGGAAACAGACCCTTCAGACCAACCCATCCATGCCGACCAGATATCCAAACCCAATCTAGTCCCACCTGCCAGCACCCAGCCCATATCCCTCCAACCCTTCCTATTCATATACCCATCCAAATGCCTCTTAAATGTTGTAATTGTACCAGCCTCCACCACATCCTCTGGCAACTCATTCCATACACGTACCACCCTCTGCGTGAAAAAGTTGCCCCTTAGGTCTCTTTTATATCTTTCCCCTCTCACCCTAAACCTATGCCCTCTAGTCCTGGACTCCCCAAAACCAGGGAAAAGATTTTGTCTATTTACCCATTCCATGCCCCTCATAATTTTGTAAACCTCTATAAGGTCACCCCTCAGCCTCCGACACTCCAGGGAAAACAGCCCCAGCCTCTTCAGCCTCTCCCAATAACTCATACCCACCAATCCTGGCAACATCCTTGTAAATCTTTTCTGAAACTTTTCAAGTTTCACAACATTTTTCCGATAGGAAGGAGACCAGAATTGCACACAATATTCCAACAGTGGCCTAACCAATGTCCTGTACAGCCGCAACATGACCCCCCAACTCCTGTACTCAATACTCTGACCAATAAAGGAAAGCATATCAAACGCCTTCTTCACTATCCTATCAACCTGTGACTCCACTTTCAAGGAGCTATGAACCTGCACTCCAAGGTCTCTTTGTTCAGCAACACTCCCTAGGACCTTACCATTAAGTGTATAAGTCCTGCTAAGATTTGCTTTCCCAAAATGCAGCACCTCGCATTTATCTGAATTAAACTCCATCTGCCACTTCTCAGCCCAGTGGCCCATCTGGTCCAGATCCTGTTGTAATCTGAGGTAACCCTCTTCGCTGTCCACTACACCTCCAATTTTGGTGTCATCTGCAAACTTACTAACTGTACCTCTTATGCTCGCATCCAAATCATTTATGTAAATGACAAAAAGTAGAGGGCCCAGCACCGATCCTTGTGGCACTCCACTGGTCACAGGCCTCCAGTCTGAAAAATAACCCTCCACCACCACCCTCTGTCTTCTACCTTTGAGCCAGTTCTGTATCCAAATGGCTAGTTCTCCCTGTATTCCATGAGATTTAACCTTGCTAATCAGTCTCCCATGGGGAATCTCGTCGAAAGCCTTACTGAAGTCCATACAGATCACATCTACTGCTCTGCCCTCATCAATCCTCTTTGTTACTTCCTCAAAAAACTCAATCAAGTTTGTGAGACATGATTTCCCACTCACAAAGCCATGATGACTATCCCTAATCAGTCCTTGCCTTTCCAAATACATGTACATCCTGTCCCTCAGGATTCCCTCCAACAACTTGCCCACCACTGAGGTCAGGCTCACTGGTCTATAGTTCCCTGGCTTGTCTTTACCACCCTTCTTAAACAGTGGCACCACGTTAGCCAACCTCCAGTCTTCTGTCACCTCACCTGTGACTATCGATGATACAAATATCTCAGCAAGAGCCCCAGCAATCACTTCTCTAGCTTCCCACAGAGTTCTAGGGTACACCTGATCAGGTCATGGGGATTTATCCACCTTTATGCATTTCAAGACATCTAGCACCTCCTCCTCTGTAATCTGGACATTTTGCAAGATGTCACCATCTATTTCCCTACAGTCTATATCTTCTATATCCTTTTCCACAGTAAATACTGATGCAAAATATTCATTTAGCATCTCCCCCATTTTCTGTGGCTCCACACAAAGGCCGCCTTGCTGATCTTTGAGGGGCCCTATTCTCTCCCTACTTACCCTTTTGTTCTTAATATATTTGTAAAAACCCTTTGGATTCTCCTTAATTCTATTTGCCAAAGCTATATCATGTCCCCTTTTTGCCCTCCTGATTTCCCTCTTAAGTATACTCCTACTTCCTTTATACTCTTCTAAGGATTCACTCGATCTATCCTGTCTATACCTGACATATGCTTTCTTCTTTTTCTTAACCAAACCCTCAATTTCTTTAGTCATCCAGCATTCCCTATACCTCCCAGCCTTCCTTTTCACCCTGACAGGAATATACTTTCTCTGGATTCTCATTATCTCATTTCTGAAGGCCTCCCATTTTCCAGCCGTCCCTTTACCTGCGAACATCTGCCCCCAATCAGCTTTCGAAAGTTCTTGCCTTTCTCCGGTTTAGAACTTCAACTTTTAGATCTGGTCTACCCTGTTCCATCAGTATTTTAAAACAAATAGAATTATGGTCACTGGCCCCAAAGTGCTCCCCCACTGACACCTCAGTCACCTGCCCTGCCTTATTTCCCAAGAGTAGGTCAGGTTTTGCACCTTCTCTAGTAGGTACATCCACATATTGAATCTGAAAATTGTCTTGTACACATTTAACAAATTCCTCTCCATCTAAACCCTTAACACTATGGCAGTCCCAGTCTATGTTTGGAAGTTTAAAATCCCCTACCATAACCACCTTATTATTCTGAGGTAGCTGAGATCTCCTTACAAATTTGTTTCTCAATTTCCCTCTCACTATTAGGAGGTCTATAATACAATCCCAATAAGGTGATCATCCCTTTCTTATTTCTCCGTTCCACCCAAATAACTTCCCTGGATGTATTTCCGGGAATATCCTCCCTCAGAACAGCTGTAATGCTATCCCTGATCAAAAATGCCACTCCCCCTCCTCTCTTGCCTCCCTTTCTATCCTTTCTGTAGCATTTGTATCCTCGAACATTAAGCTGCCAGTCCTGCCCATCCCTGAGCCATGTTTCTGTAATTGCTATGATATCCCAGTCCCATGTTCCTAACCATGCCCTGAGTTCAGCTGCCTTCCCTGTTAGGCCCCTAGCATTGAAATAAATGTAGTTTAATTTATTAGTCCTACCTTGTCCCTGCCTAGTCCAACTGTTTGATTCACTTCTGCTCTCAACTCTACCCGTCTCAGATTGATCTCTTTCCTCACTATCTCCCTGGGTCCCACCCTCCCGAGCAACTCTAACAAATTTCCCTGCCAGTATATTAGTCCCCTTCCAATTTAGGTGCAATCCGTCCTTCTTGTACAGGTCACTTCTATCCCAAAAGAGATTCCAATGATCCAAAAATGTGAATCCTTCTCCCATACACCAGCTCCTCAGACATGCATTCATCTGCTCTATCCTCCTATTCCTGCCCTCACTTGCTTGTAGCACTGGGAGTAATCTAAATATTACTACTCTCAAGGACCTCCCTTTTAAATTCCTGCCTAACTCTCTGTAATCTCCCTTCAGAATCTCAACCTTTTCCCTTCCTATGTCGTTGGTTCCAATGTGGACAATGTGCTGGCCCCTCTCCCCCGTGAGAACATTCTGCACCTTCTCTGAGACATCCTTGATCCTGCCACCAGAGAAACAACACACCATTCTGCTTTTTTGCTGCTGGCCACAGAAACGTCTGTCTGTACCTCGAACTAGAAAATCCCCTAACACAATTGATTTCTTGGAACCTGACGTACCCCTCATTGCATTAGAGCCAGTCTCAATACCAGAAACTTGCCTGTTCATGCTACGTTCCCCTGAGAATCCATCACCCCCTACATTTTCCAAAACAGCATACCTGTTTGAAATGGGTATATCCACAAAAGACTCCTGCACTGCCTGTCTACCTCTCTTATCTTTCCTGGAGTTAACCCATCTATGTGACTGTATCTGAGACTTTCCCCCTTCCTATAACTACCATCCATCACATACTGTTGCTCTTGGAAATTCCTCATCGCTTCTAACTGTCTCTCCAACCGATCCACTCGATCTGATAAGATTTGCAGCCAGCAGCATTTATGGCAGATATAATCTGCAGTAACCCGTAAACTCTCTTTAAACTCCCACACCTGACAAGAAGTACATATCACTCTATTAAAGGCCGTTTTGCTCCTTCACAATCTACAGACCCAGAAAATAATACCATCCTATTCCTCTACAAAACACTACCCCAGGTCAAATTAATAGTTATGCCTTATATTTTAAGTTTAATCAAGAGATATATCTCCAAAAACATATAATCTGGAAAGAACCCATTCTACTCACTACTGCAGCCTTTCTGTAGGTCACACTTAAAACAACGATTAACTTATCTGATTCTGTGCCCAACAGGTTCCTCCAAGATTAGTTGTGAAATTCACTGTTTGTTAATTTTTCCAGACGCACTCCGATGTCCAGCGATACATGAATTCAAAAACAGCAAAGGCAGTTTCTTTCTCTCTCTCTCTCTCTCTCTCCCTCTCTCTCTCTCCTGCACTGTCCTCACCTTGTGCTTCCTTTGTCTGTTTTTCTCCCTTTTAAACTGCTGTTGTCTTGACTTGTTTTCCAAAGTTCCAAAACAATGCAGCAGCATATAAAACAGTAATTGCTGCTCCTGGAATTCGAGGAAATCACCTCCAACACCTAAAATATCTCAAAAAAGGAGCAGCTCTTATAGCCAGAAATTTTTCCCGTCCTCCATCTTGGATTACCTAGAATCCTTCTATGATCATGTGATAGAGTGTTTGTGTACGTGTGTGTGTGTGTTGTGTGTGTGTGTGTAAGCTTGGTTAAATGTGTGTGTGAGGGTGATGGGGCATGTGTGAGAGGATGTGTGTATGGGTGCACATATGAGAGAGAGCTGGTGTATAAGGGAAGGTCTGCGTGGGTGTGTGTATGAGAGTATCGTGCAGTGGTACCACCTGTAGTGTGACATGAACCCAAGGTCCTGGTTGAGGCCATTCCCATGGATACTGAACTTTGCTATCAGTGTCTGCTCAGCCACTCTGTTAAAAAAGCTGAGCCACATGGGAAATATTAGGTGGATAACAGAATTTGATCGGGATAACAATGAATGACAGAATTCAAGCAGTCCTTAGAGATAAACAAGTCTGGGACATGTCTGTAGCAGTAGTGTCAATAACTTTGGATTGCAAATTAATAGGGTGCATTGAAAGATCCCAAGATCTGGTGATTACAATATCTGTTAAACACCTTGAGATCTGGGGAGCTTGGGGCGATCCATAGAAGTGTCAATCATTGATTAGGCATTCCTGAGGATTGGATGTATTGAATTAGGGGGAGGTCCCAGTGACCAAGCTGTATGTGATTATTGTCCCACAAAACATATAAAATACCATATACTGGATTAGTGGTGCTGGAAGAACACAGCAGTTCAGGAAGCATCCAACGAGCAGTGGTCGATTTTGCTGCTCGTTGGATGCTGCCTGAACTGCTGTGCTCTTCCAGCACCACTAATCCAGTATTTGGTTTTCAGCATCTGCAGTCATTGTTTTTAGCATATAAAATACCATATCCCACTGGGAAAATCAGAGCAGCATTGACCTCTCTTCTGATCTGAGGCAAAGATTAAATTGAGTCCTCATGTGGAGGTCAGGTTCAGGGGTAGTCTTTGGCCCTCTCCCTGCAGGATCTGCTGGCTGCTTAATTTAAAGCTACAGTATGCCTGAATTCTGCGTGCCTCCTGAATCTTTATGCCCAGTTGGGAGTTTTGTTCGAACAACAACAAACCTCACAATGGAGGTCTCTGAGCCCCCAACACAGAGTCACAACCCACCTCTGCTTTCCTAACTGCATTTTTAATCTTGATCGATCTCAGGGCTGATCCCTATCACCCAGTACTCCCTTCGACCCTCTGTGATTTGAGAGTATTATTTTCAGCTTTCCTTGTAGCACCAGCTGTAGCTGATGAAGAAACTCTCTTCAGCTGTTCAGTAATACTGCTCCAATGAGTTGAGATGGATTTGGGATGCCAGATATACTGGCTGTTTCTAACGACCGCAGGAGTCTTTAGGACAGGTTTATGATTGGTTAGTCAAGTATTTCCATTAACATAAGAGACCAGAATCTACTCTATACTGGATTAGTGGTGCTGGAAGAGCACAGCAGTTCAGGCAGCATCCAACGAGCAGCGAAATCGATGTTTCGGGCAAAAGCCCTTCAGGGCTTTTGCCCGAAACGTCGATTTCGCTGCTCGTTGGATGCTGCCTGAACTGCTGTGCTCTTCCAGCACCACTAATCCAGTATTTGGTTTTCAGCATCTGCAGTCATTGTTTTTACCAGAATCTACTCTAGACCAGCTAGAATAAAACTCTGCTGAATGCAGGAAATTCATCTATTTTAGACACTTTTGATCACATCCACACATTCTGTCATTTCAATTCCTACCTTGGCAATGTGTACTCATTCAATAAACAGATGTCTTCAGTCAGAGGCACGTGCCTTCCTTCACCCTCGTCTGGCTGAATCTGGTAATGTTTGCTCCATTCTTCACATCTAACCTTGGCCTTCGCTCCATCTGTCTCCCAAACAGTTTATCTGTGTTTTGCAGCAGAGAGCGGCAGGAGCTGGGTGGAAGTGATGTCGGAGCACAGAGGCTGTTGGGAAGGTGGGTGAGTATTATTTAAGTAGATGCCTTCCTGGGGCCAGGATTAAGGACATCGCAGACAGAGTGCAGGAAATCCTCAAGGACGAAGGTGAAGAGCCAGACGTGGTGGTACATGTCGGCACAAATGATGTCGGGAAGAAGAGGAGGGACATTCTACAACGGGACTTCGGGGAACTCGGAAGAAGGCTGAAGGGCAGGACAGCCAGGGTGGTTATCTCCAGTTTGCTTCCAGTTCCTTGGGCTGGAGAGGACAGGAACAAGGAGAGAATGGACTTGAATGTGTGACTGGGGAACTGGTGCAGGAAGCAAGAATTTAAATTCTTGGATCACTGGGGTATGTTTAGCGGGAAGGATAATTTATACAAGAGGGACGGGTTGCACCTTAATAGGTGGGGGATCAGCATTCTGGCAGGTAGGTTTGCCACTGCAACACAGCTGCATTTAAACTAAATAGTGGGGGGGGAGGGGACAAACTCGAAGTTTAAGAAGGAAGTTAAAGGGAAAGTCACAGCAAGAGAAGTCAAGAAAGACAACGGAAACAATGGAGCAGAAAACTCAAAAAAGGATCATGCTGTAAAGTCAAGTGAAACAGGGATTGATAGGAAGGGTGAGGAGAGTAACAAATTAAAAATATTATATATGAATGCACGAAGCATTAGAAATAAGATGGATGAGCTAGAGGCTCATTTGGAAATTGGCAGATACGATATTGTGGGGATAACGGAGACGTGGCTTCATGGGGACAGTGCCTGGGAAATGAATATTCAAGGCTACACGTGCTATCGTAAGGACAGGCTGACGGGCAGAGGGGGTGGGGTGGCCTTGTTGGTAAGGGAGGATATTCAGTCCCTTGCGCGGGGGGACCTAGAGTGAGGGGATGTGGAGTCAGTGTGGATAGAGCTTCGAAACACTAAGGGTAAAAAGACCCTCATGGGAGTTATTTACAGGCCCTCAAGCAGTAGCCTGGATAAAGTGCGTAGGTTGAATAAGGAGCTGAAATTGGCCTGTCGCAAAGATATTACTACAGTTGTAATGGGGGATTTCAACATGCAGGTAGACTGGGAGAATCAGGATGGTACTGGACCCCAAGAAAGGGAGTTTGTGGAGTGCCTCCGAGATGGATTCTTAGAACAGCTGGTGCTGGAGCCGACCAGGGAGAAGGCAATTCTGGATCTGGTTTTGTGCAACGAACTGGATTTGATCAGGGACCTCGAAGTAATGGAGCCATTGGGAAGTAGTGACCATAATACATTAAGCTTCAATCTGCAGTTTGAAAGGGAGAGGGTTGAATCGGAAGTGACAATATTTCAGTTGAATAAGGGGAACTATGGAGCTATGAGGGAGCAACTGGCCAAAGTTCAATGGTGCAATACCTTAACAGGGATGGCAGTGGAACAACAATGGCAGGTATTTCTGTGTATAATGCAGAAGATGCAGGATCAGTTCATTCCAAAAAGGAAGAAAGATCCCAGGAGGAGGCAGGGGCGGCCGTGGTTGATGAGGGAAGTTAAGGACCATATAAAGACAAAAGGGAAAAAGTATAAAATAGCAAAGATGAGTGGGAAATCGGAGGACTGGGAAGCTTTTAAAGAACAACAGAGGATTACTAAGAAGGAAATACGCAGAGAAAAAAATTAGGTACAAAGGTAAACTGGCCAAAAATATAAAGGAGGATAGTAAAAGCTTTTTTAGGTATGTGAAAGGCAAAAAAATGGTTAAGACTAAAATTGGGCCCTTGAAGACAGAAATAGGGGAATATATTACGGGGAACAAAGAAATGGCAGAAGAATTAAATGGGTACTTCAGATCTGTGTTCACTGGGGAAGACACAAGCAATCTCCCTGAGGTAACAGTGGCTGAAGGACCTGAACTTAAGGGAATTTATATTTGCCAGGAAATGGTGTTGGAGAGACTGTTCGGTCTGAAGGCTGATAAGTCTCCGGGGCCTGATGGTCTATATCCCAGGTACTGAAGGAGGTGGCTCTAGAAATTGTGGATGCATTGATGATTATTTTCCAGAGTTCGATAGATTCAGGATCAGTTCCTGCGGATTGGAGGGTGGCTAATGTTGTCCCACTTTTTAAGAAAGGAGGGAGAGAGAAAACAGGAAATTATAGACCGGTTAGTCTGACCTCAGTGGTGGGAAAAATGTTGGAGTCAATTATAAAGGATGAAATTACGACACATCTGGATAGCAGTAACAGGATAGGTCAGAGTCAGCATGGATTTATGAAGGGGAAATCATGCTTGACTAATCTTCTGGAATTTTTTGAGGATGTAACTCTGAAGATGACAAGGGAGATCCAGTGGATGTAGTGTACCTGGACTTTCAGAAAGCTTTTGATAAAGACCCACATAGGAAGTTAGTGAGTAAAATTAGGGCGCATGGTATAAGGGGCAAAATACTGACATGGATTGAAAATTGGTTGGCTGACAGGAAACAAAGAGTGTGATAAACGGCTCCCTTTCGGAATGGCAGACAGTAACCAGTGGGGTACCGCAGGGATCAGTGCTGGAACTGCAGCTTTTTACAATGTACATTAATGATACAGATGAAGGTATTAAAAGTAATATTAGCAAATTTTCTGATGACACAAAGCTGGGTGGCTGGGTGAAATGTGAGGACGATGTTAGGAGATTACAGGGTGACCTGGACAGGCTAGGTGAGTGGGCAGATGCATGGCAGAGGCAGTTTAATGTGGATAAATGTGTGGTTATCCACTTTGGTGGCAAGAACAGGAAGGCAGATTACTACCTAAATGGAGTCAAGTTAGGTAAAGGGGCAGTACTGAGAGATCTGGGTGTTCTTGTACATCAGTCAATGAAAGCAAACATGCAGGTATAGCAGGTCGTGAAGAAGGCTAATAGCATGCTGGCCTTCATAACAAGAGGGATTGAGTATAGAAGCAAAGAGGTCCTTCTGTAGCTGTACAGGACCCTGGTGAGACCCCACCTGGAGTATTGTGTGCAGTTCTGGTCTCCATATTTGAGGAAAGACATTCCAGCTATTGAGGGAGTGCAGCGTAGGTTCACAAGGTCAATTCCTGGAATGGCAGGACTGTCTTACGTTGAAAGATTGGAGTGACTGGGCTTGTATACCCTTGAGTTTAGAAGGCTGAGAGGGGATCTGATTGAGACGTATAAGATTATGAAAGGATTGGACAGTCTGGAGGCAGGAAGCATGTTTCCGCTGATGGGTGAGTGTCGAACCAGAGGACAGAGTTTAAAAATAAGGGGTAGGTCACTTAGAACAGAATTGAGGAGAAACTTCTTCACCCAGAGAATGGTGGGTGTGTGGAATGTTCTGCCCCAGAGGGCAGTGGAGTAAAGTCTCTGGATACTTTCAAGAAAGAGTTGGATAGAGCTCTTAAGGATAGTGGGATCAAGGGTTATGGAGATAAGGCAGGAACAGGATACTGATTGAGGATGATCACCCATGATCATAATGAATGGTGGTGCTGGCCCGAAGGGCAGAATGGCCTACTCCTGCACCTATTGTCTATTGTCTATGATCTGTCAGGGTTCCCAAACTCCTTTCTGAAGATCCCGCTGATCTTGCTCTGTGATCTTACTCCCACTGTGAGCATTGAAATCCCTCTTTAACTCTTACGGTCAAATCAACTGTTACAGATCATTAACCCAGAAATTATTGTTGCTTGTAACAAAGTTAGGGTAATCATTCGAGAGCACTTTAATCTTCACATTGACTGTGACAATCAAATTGATGAGTTTGGTCTAAATGAGGGGTTTATAGAATTTATTATAACAGTTTTCTGAAGCAATATATTGTGGAACTGACAAGAGATAAAACTGTTTTAAATTCAGTATTTGGATTGACGCAGAGTAAAGTCATGACGTCAAATAAAAAGCTCCATTGAGAAAAAGTAAACATAATACACACATTCTCGCTGAAGTTAGAAAATAACTTACTCAATCACAAAGAAAAGTCCGACTTAAACAATGCCATATGTTTGGGGGCAGCACAGGATGTAGCTGATTGGCGAAATAGACTAAAAAGGATCACAGAAGTAAAAGAAATGAAACATTTAAAGGAACAATTCAAAATGTTCCACAAAAATACATTCCCTTAAAAACAAAATCTCAGCAAGAAAGAACTGTACCTCACTCAGAAAGTTGAGGTTGGCATTAGATTAAAAGAAGATCCTTATAAATGTGCAAAGAAGAGGAGGGAGTTTGAGAATTGACAATGTGTTAGTCATCAATTTGGGGCTGCAAAATCTATTTAAAACCAAGAGCGAAAATGGAAGAAGTGTGTGGAGTACTCAGCAATACAATAAAAGATGTAATGATAACTGAGAAAGGGAACAGACAGCGCTGCTGAGGGGGATTCTGGGAGGAGTCATTTCAGTAACTGCCTGGGAGCGAATAAATGGGAGGTCAGCTCTAGCAAAGCGGCCATTTTTGGAGCGGCCATTTTGAGAAGGCAGTCTTGTGGTTGCGGTGTTGCTGGAGGTTTAAGTGAATATTGGGCTTCAGTGAGGATGGTGAGCAGCAGCGAGGTAAGGCAGTCAGAGGAGGAGCAAACTACTGCACCTGCTGAGGCACGGGGGGTAAAGGAGAAGGAAGGTTAACTGTAAAGTTACAGGCAACAAGTAAATGAATGGCTGGTGACTGGTGAGTCCCCTTATTCTCTCTTATTTTCTCTTTGCTTAAGGATTAATTTGTGGCAGGAGATCCCAGACCTATGCCATGCTCCTCCTGTGCGATGTGGGAATTCAGGGACTGTTCCAATGTCCCAGAATCCTTCACGTGCAGGAAATGTGTCCAAGCTGCAGTTCCTGTCTGACCACGTGACACATCTGGAGCTGCAGCTGGATTCGCTTTGGAGCATCCACGAGGTTGCAGGAATCGTGGACAGCACGTTCAGTAAGTTGGTCACACCACAGATAAAAATTACTGAGGAAGATAGAGAATGGGTGACTAACAGACAGAGGAAGAGTAGGAAGACAGTGCAGGGGTCCCCTGCGGTCATTTCCCTCCATAACGTGTATAACCATTTTGGAGACTGCTGGGGGAAATGGCTCACTGGACAATGGCAGCAATAACTGTTTTTTTTAAGATTAGATGAGATTAGATTCCCTACAGTGTGGAAACAGGCCATGTGGCCCAACAAGCCCACACCAACCCTCCAAAGAGCAACCCACCCAGATCCATTCCCCTATATCTAACAATTCGGGCAACTTAGCATGGCCAATTCACCTAACCTGCACATTTTTGGACTGTGGGAGGAAACTGGAGCACCCGGAGGAAACCCACGCAGACAAGATTCATGGCACCGTGATTGGCTCTGCTGCACAGGAAGGCAGGAGAAAGAGTGACAGAGCTGTAGTGATAGGAGATTCAGTTGTAAGAGGAATAGATAGGTGTTTCTGCAGCTCAAGAGTCCCAGAAGGTATGTTACCTCCCTGGTGCAAGGGGCAAGGATGTCTTGGAGCAGCTACAGGACATTCTGGGGTGGGGGGATTTCTGCACAGCCAGATGTAGGGGTGCACATAGGCACCAACAAGGGCCACATTGTATCATGATTCAAAAAGGGCAATAAATATCAAAAAAATGGCCCTGAAGGCTGTGTCTCAATGTGAGGAGCATTTGTAATAAGGTGGATGAATTAACTCCACAAACAGTTATTAATGGGGATCACAGAGACGTGGCTCGAGAGTGACCAAAGATGGGAACTCAATTTTCAGGGAAGACAGACGGAAAGGAAATGGAGGAGATGAACACACTAGTAAGAGAGGACATTAACCTGGTCAATGTGGGATGTGTATGGGTGGAGCTATGGAAACCAAAGGGGGATAAAGACATCAGTGAGAGTTGTGTACAGACCACCAAACAATACTTGTGATGTTGGGAACTGTATCAAACAGGGAATTAGAGATACATGCAGTCAGGGTACAGAGTGACTTTAATCTACATATTCATTGGACTAAGCAAACTGATAGAAATGTGATGGAGGGGGATTTCCTGGAACATATGAGGAAAGGTTTCCTTGACAACTAGAGAGCAAGCCATCTTAGACTGGGTATTGTGTGATGAGAGGGGATTAATTAATAACATTGTGGTGTGAGATCCTTTTGGGAAGAGTGACTATAATATGGAGAGTGACACAGTTACATCTGAGATTAGGGCCCTGAGCTTAAAGAAAGCTAACTTTGATGGTGTGAGGCATTGGCTGGGATAATCTGGCCAAGGATACTGAAGGGGTTGACAGTGGATCGGCACCTGGCAGACAGTTAAAGAGCACATAGAATCCCTTCGACCCAGCAAGTCCACACCAACCTCCAAAGAGTATCTCACCCCAACCCATTGCCCAGTTACTCTACATTTCCCCTGACTAATGCATCTAACTTACACCTCCCTGAACAATATGGGCAATTTAGCATGGCCAATTCACCTAACCTGCACATCTTTGGATTGTGGGAGGAAACCCACAGGCAGTTGCCTGAGGCTAGAATTGAACCTGAGTCCCTGGTGCTGTGAGGCAGCAGTGCTAACCACTGAGCCACCGTGCCACCCCATAGATGAACTTCGACAAATGTACATCCCTGTCTGGTGTAAGAGTAAAACAGGAAAGGAGACTCACCCATGGCTAACAAGTGAAATCAGGGAGACAGTTAAAGACAAAGAGGAGGCAGATAAATTGGTCAGAAAAAGCAGCAAACCTGAGGACTGGGAGAAATTTAAAATTCAGCAGAGGGGGGCAAAGGGTTTAATTCAGAAGGGAAAAATAGAATATAGAAGTAAGTTTGCGGAAAACATAAAAAACTGACTGCAAAAGCTTCTATAGGTATGTGAAGAGAAAAAGACTGGTGAAGACAAATGTAGATTCCTTGCAGTTAGAATCTGGTGAATTCATAACGAACAACAAAGGGATGGCAGAGCCAGTTAAACAAATACTTTGGATCTGTCTTTACTAAGGGAGGGTACAAATAACCTTCAGGAAACACTCAGCGCTTTTCCAGCAACACATTTTTCAGCTCTGATCTCCAGCATCTGCAGTCCTCACTTTCTCCCACTCGGGGACAGAAGGTCAAGCATGAAGGAGGAACTGAAGGAAATCCTTATTCGCCAGGAAATGGTATTGGGGAAATTGAGGGGATTAAAACCCGATACATCCCCAGGGCCTGATGCTTTGCATCCCAGAGTACTTAAGGAAGTGGCCCTAGAAATAGCAGATGCATCGGTGATCATTTTCCAGCATTCTGTAGACTCTGGAAGAGTTTCAATGGACTAGAGGGTCGCTAATGTAACCCCACTTTTTAAAAAAGGAGGGAGACAGAATAAATGGGGAATTATAGGCTGGTTCGCCTGACATCAGTGGTGGGGAAAGTGGTGGAGTCAATTATTAAGGATGTAAGTGGTGACAGAATGGCTCTGAGTCAGCATGGATTCACTAAAGGGAAATCATACCCGGCAAATCTTCTGGAAGTTTTTGAGGATGCGACCAGTCGAGTGGACAATGGTGAATCAGTGGATGTTGTGTCTCTGGACTTTCAAAAGGCTTTTGACAAGTTTCCACATGAGAGATTAGTAAGGAAAAGTAAAGCTTATGGTATAGGAGGGAATGTAGTTATGTGGATAGAGAACTGCTTGGCAGACAGGAAGCAGGGGGTTGGAATATTGGGTCCTTTTCAGAGTGGCAGGCAGTGATGAGTGGGGTACCACAGGGGTCAGTGCTGGGACCCCAGCTGTTCACAAAATACCATTAACAATTTGGAGGAAGGAGTTGAATGCCATATTTCCAATGTGTAGATGACGCTAAGCTGGGTGGCAGTGTGTGCTGGGAGGAGGATGCTAAGAGGCTGCAGAGTGACCTGGACAGACTGGCTGAGTAGGCAAATACATGTGGATAAATGTGAGGTTACCCATATTGGTCACCAAAACAGGAAAGAAGATTATTCTCTGAATGGTGGCAGTTTAGGAAAAGGTGAGGTGCAACAAGACCTGGGTGTCATGGTGGGACAGTTGCTGAAGGTTGGTGTGCAGGTGCAGCAGGCAGGGAGGAAAGCTAATGGCATGCTGGCCTTCATGGTGAGAGGGTTGGAGTATCAGAGTAAAGATGTCTTGCTGCAGTTGTACAGGGCCTTGGTGAGGCCACCCCTTGAGTATTGTGTGCAGGTTTGTCTCCTAGTCTGAGGAAGGTCATTCTTGCTATTGAGGGAGTCCAGTAAAGGTTCACCTGACTGACAGCACTGAAATATGAGGAAAGACTGGATCAACTGGGCTTGTACTCGCTGGAATTTAGAAGAATAAGAGGGATCTCATAGAAACATAAAATCCTGATGGGACTGAACAGGCTAGATGCTGGAAGAATGTTCCCGATGTTGGGGAAGTTCAGAAGGGGGTCACGGTCTAAGTTTAAGGGGTAAGCCATTCAGGGCTGAACTGAGGAGGAATTTCTTCACTCAGTGAGTTGTGAATTCTCTCCTACAGGAAGCTGTTGGGGCCAGTTCATTAGATCGACTCAAGGGGGAGCTGGATGTGGCCCTTGTGGGTAAAGGGATTAAGGGGGATGGGGAGAGGGTGGGAATGGGATACTGAGCTTGCAGGATCAGCCATGATTGTATGGAAAGGTGGGGCAGGCTCAAAGGGCCAAATGGCCTACTCTTGCTCCTCGTTGGATGCTGCCTAAAGTGCTGTGCTCTTCCAGCACCACTAATCCAGTACTCCTGCTCCTGTCATCTATGTTTCTATTTTTCAATTATCAGAGAATATAAAAATACATGATGAGAACGAATAGCTGAATAAAATGTCAATACCATAGAGACACAGGAAAATTGTTGAGTCACATGAAGAAATAGCAAGCATTGCTGTCATGCCTCACTGAGCTATCAGAGAATCCCTATAGCGAGGGAACAGGCCGTTCAGCCCACATCAACCTCCCAAAAAACAGTCCACTCACACCCACCTCCCTCCCCTATAAACATGCATTCCATCTACACATTCACGGACACTGCACCAAGCCCCCACAGACACTGGGAGAAAGTGCAAGCTCCACACAGAAAGTTGTCCAAAGTGGAATTGAACCCGGATTCCTAGGGCTATGAGGCAGCAGTGCTAACCACTGAGCCACTGTGCTGTCCCAGCTAGTGCACTGGAAATCAAGACTAATCAAACATTTAATCAAAGCTCCTAAAGTGAGAGCTAAGAAGGACCAGGAGGGAACATGAAAGGTCTTTGGCAGATAGGATCAGGGAAAACCCTAAAGCTTTCTGTAGGTCTATCAGGAATAAAAGAATGACTAGAGTAAGATTAGGGCCAATAAAGGATAGCAGTGGGAAGTTTTGCATGGAGTCAGAGGAGATAGGGGAAGTGCTAAATGAACACTTTACGTCAGCATTCATACTGGATAAAGACAATGTGGTCGAGGAGAATACTGAGATACAGGCTAGTAGACTAGACAGGATTGAGGTTCACAAGGAGGAGGTGTTAGCAATTCTGGAAAGTGTGAAAATAGATAAGTCCCCTGAGCTGGATGGGATTTATCCTGGGATTCTCTGGGAAGCCAGGGAGGAGATTGCAGAGCCTTTAGCTTTGATATTTATATTGCCATTGTCTACAGGAATAGTGCCAGAAGACTGGAGAATAGCAAATGTTCAAGAAGGGGAGTAAAGACAACCCTGGTAATATAGACCAGTGAGACTTACTTCAGTTGTGAGCAAAGTATTGGAAAGGATTATAAGAGAGAGGATTTATAATCATCTAGAGAGGAATAAGTTGATTAGGGATAGTCAACACGGTTTTGTGAAGGGTAGGTTGTGCCTCACAAACCTTATTGAGTTCTTTGAGAAGGTGACCAAACAGGTAGATGAGGGTAAAGTGGTTGATGCGGTGTATATGGATTTCAGCAAGGCGTTCGATAAGGTTCCCCACAGTAGGCTATTGCACAAAATACAGAGGCATGGGATTGATGGGGATTTAGTGGTTTGGATCAGAAATTGGCTAGCTGAAAGAAGACAGAGGGTTGTGGTTTATGGGAAGTGTTCATCCTGGAGTACAGTTACTAGTGGGGTACCACAAGGATCTGTTTTGGGGCCACTGCTGTTTTTCATTTTTATAAAAGACCTAGATGAGGGTGTAGAAGGATGGGTTAGAAAGTTTGTGGATGATACAAAGGTCGGTGGAGTTGTGGATAGTGCTGAAGGATGTTGCAGGTTACAGAAGGACATAGATAAGCTGCAGAGCTGGGCTGAGAGGTGGCAAATGGAGTTTAATGCTGAAAAGTGTGAGGTGATTCACTTTGGAAGGAGTAGCAGGAATGCAGAGTACTGGGTGAATGGTAAGATTCTTGGTAGTGTAAACGAGCAGAGAGACCTCAGTGTCCATGTACATAAATCCCTGAAAGTTGTCACCCAGGTTGATAGGGTTGTTAAGAAGGTATACAGTGTGTTAGCTTTTATTGGGAGACGGATTGAGTTTTGGAGCCATGAGGTCATGCTGCAGCTGTACAAAACTCTGGTGCGGCCGCACTTGGAGTATTGTGTACAGTTCTGGTCACCACATTATAGGAAGGATGTGGAAGCTTTGGAAAGGGTGCAGAGGAGATTTACCAAGATGTTGCCTGATATGGAGGGAAGGTCTTATGAGGAAAGGCTGAGGGACTTGAGGCTGTTTTTGTTAGAGAGAAGAAGGTTGAGAGGTGACTTAATCGAGATGTATAAGATAATCAGAGGGTTAGATAGGGTGGACAGGGAGAGCCTTTCTCCTTGGAAGATGATGGCTAAGATGAGGGGCATAATCATAAACTGAGGGGTGATAGATAGAGGACAGATGTCAGAGGTCATTTTTTTACTCAGAGAGTAGTAGGGGCATGGAACGCCCTGCCTGCAACAGTAATAGACTCGCCAGTTTTAAAGGCATTTAAATGGTCATTGGATAAACATCTGGATGAAAATGGAATAGTGTGGGTTAGAGGCTTCAGATTTCCTTACTTATATCCATATACACCACATCAAATGCTTTACCCTCATCCACCAGTTTGGTCACCTTCTCAAACAACTCAATAAGGTTTGTGAGGCATGACATACCCTTCACAAAATGGTGTTGACTATCCCTAATCAACTTATTCCTCTCTAGATGATTAGAAATCCTATCTCTTATAATCATTTCCAAATCTTTACCCACAACTGAAGTAAGGCTCACTGGTCTGTAATTACCAGGGTTGTCCCAACTCCCCTTCTTGAGCAAGGGGACAACATTTGCTGGCACTATTCCTGTAGACAATGATGACAAAGGCTCGGCAATCTCCTCCCTGGCTTCCCAGAGAATCCCAGGATAAATCCGATCTGGCCCGGGGATCTATCTATTTTCACACTTTCCAGAATTGCCTACACCTCGTCCTTGTGAACCTCAATCCTGTCTAGTCTAGTAGCCTGTATCTCCTCGACCACATTGTCTTTTTCTCGTGTGAATATTGAGGAAAAATATCCATTTAGCACTTCCCCATCTCCTCAGACTCCATGCACAACTTCCCACTACTGTGGGCCCCTTGATTGGCCCTAATCTTACTCCAGACATTCTTTTATTCCTGATATACCTAAAGAAAGCTTCAGGGTTTTCCTTGACCCTACCTGCCAATGACTTCCCATGTCCCTTCCTGGTTCTTCTTAGCTCTCTCTTTAGGTCCTTCCTGACTAACCTGTAACGCCCACGTGCCCTAACTGAGCCTTCATGTCTAATCCTAACAGAAGCCTTCTTCTTCCTCTTGACAAGAGATTTAACTTCTTTAGTCAACCACAGCTTCCTCATTCGACCACTTCCTCCCTGCCTGACAGGAACATACTTATCCAGGACACGCAGTAGCTGGTCCTTGAATAAGCTCCACATTTCAATTGTGCCCATCCCCTGCAGTTTCCTTCCCCATCCTATACATCCTTAATCTTTTCTGATCGCATCATAATTGCCTTTCCCCCAGCTATAACTCTTTCCCTGCCGGTATATACCTATCCCTTTCCCATCACTAAAGTAAACATAACTGAATTGTGGTCATGATCACCAAAGTGCTCACCTACCTCCAAATCTACCACCATGCCTGATTCATTACCCAGTACCAAATCCAATGTGGCCTCGCCCCTTGTTGGCCTGTCTACATACTGTGTCAGGAAACCCTCCTGCACACACTGGACAAGAACTGACCCATCTAAAGTACTTGAACTATAGTATTCCCAGTCAGTATTTGGAAAGTTGAAGTCCCCCATAACAACTACCCTGTCTCTCTCACTCCTATCGAGAGTCATCTTTGCTATCCTTTCCTCTACATCTTTGGAACTATTTAGAGCCCGATAGAAAACTCCCATCAGGGTGACCTCTCCTTTCCTATTTCTAACCTCAGCCCAAACTACCTCAGTAGATGAGTCCTCAAATGGTCTTTCTACCACCGTAATACTGTCCTTGACTAACAATGCCACCCCTCCCCCTCTTTTACCATCTTCTCTCTTCTTACTGAATCATCTAAATCCTGGAATCTGCAACAACCATTCCTGTCCCTGCTCTAACCATGTCTCTGAAATGGCCACAACATCGAAGTCCCAGGTACCATCCCATGCTGCACATTCACCCACCTTATTCCGGATGCTCCTGGCATTGAAGTGGACACACTTCAAACCACCCTCCTGCTTGCTGGTGAACTCTTGTGACCTTGAAACCTCATTTCTGACCCCACTACTCTCGACCCCCTGTACGCTGGAGCTACAATTCTGGATCCCATCCCCCTGCTGAATTAGTTTGAATCCTCCTGAAAAGCATTAGCAAATGCCCACTCCCTCTGGTTCAGGTGAAGACCATCCTGTTTGTAGAGGTCCCACCTACCCCAGAGAGAGCCCAATTATCCAGGTATCTGAAACCCTCCCTCCTTCATCATCCCTGTAGCCACATGTTCACCTCCACTCTCTCCCTATTCCTCACCTCACATGGCACGGGTAACAAACCAGGGATAACAACTCTGTTTCTCCTAGCTCCAAGCTTCCACGCTAGCCCCCTGAATTTCTGCCTTAAATCCCCATCCCTTTTCCTACCTATGTCATTGGTCCCGATGTGGACAATGACTTGGGGCTGCTCCCCCTCCCCCTCAAGGATCCCAAAAACACAATCAGAGACTTCACAAGCCCTGTCACCTGGGAGACAACACCTCCCTGTAACTCCTTTCAATAAACCCCTCACACACCCCACCTGCTGAATGATTTGAAGTTTATCCAGCTCCATCTTCAGTTCCCTAACGGGGTTTTCGAGGAGCTGGAGTTGGGTGCACTTTCTGCAGAGGAGGTCAGGAGGGACACTAGTGGTGACCCTTACCTCCCACATTCTGCAGGAGGAACATTCAACTGTCCTAACCCCCATTCCCACTGTTCACCCCCATTCCCACTGCTCACCCCCATTCCCACTGCTCTAAATTCCCAAAGAGACTGGAGAAAAATAATGAATAAGAATGAAACTAGTTACCTTACCAATCCGACGGTTTTTTTGGTTAGAGGAGGAGGATGTGTGGGAGGCACTCCCTAAGTCATGTCCCCCAATGTTCTCGCTGCCTTTCCAGAGAGTTGGGCACCATGGGGACTCCAGCACTTTATATCCCCCTCCCCCTCCATTCTAATGTACTCCCCTCCCTACACACCAGCCTCACTCCTTCGCTCTGATGCTGCTTTGCCCAGAATGAGCTTCACTTGTAGACACTGCACTGGCTACACAGGAGGTGGTTAATAGGAGGACAATGAATAAAAAGGTCACAGTAATTTTGTTAATGGGAAGGCCATTCGGTTGCGTGGGATAGCACATCTGGGTAGAGAAGAGTAAACATAAAGCAGCCCCAGGGCAGGGCTGTTCTGGTGCAGTGTCCCTACCCTGGAACCAGGTGATCCATGTCCAAGTCCCACCTGCTCCAGACATGTAGGAACATCCTTGAACAGGCTGACTGGAAAATAAAGCAGCCACAGTTTCCTTCCTCCGCTCCCTCTGCTCCCCGTGCCCACTCCCCACCTCCACTTACCTTTGAAGGTCCACATTGTCCGTGATGGGTTTTGCCAGTAAATGGCTGACTAGCTGCACGAGTGAGAGCTGGGGCTGGTTAATATGGAAAAACAAAAAAACTCACACTGATTTGATGGTTGAAAAGCTGTTCCGTTGTGTGCTTTATCACTTACAGATATTTTTAAAAAGCAGACCCAGAGGTCTCTGTGGTAAACAGGTAGTCTCCCAGCCTTGAGACCAGGAGGTCTGGGTTCAAGTCCCATCTGTTCTGAACATGTTGATTAGACAATTTTAAAAAGTAAAGCAGACACAGGAGCATGTGCAACATGGTGGTAGTGTCCCAACCTCTGGAATAGGAGGTCCTGGTTCAAGTCCCACCCGGGCTAGGGGTGTGTAATAACATTTCTGAAGAGGTTGGTTGGAGTAATCTACATGTTGGATATTTACTGATTCATGAACTGCCAGAGGGCAGCAGTATCATTGAGCAGGTATGTCAATAGAAAGGGCAGAAAGCTGACCCACTCTCCATCCAGCCCGGGACTAGTCCATCTATACCATGAATCATGACTCTATGTTAGTGTCCAACTATAAAAGATGTTCCTTTCCAGTCAGGCTTTCTGAGTTACAAGAGATTCTTTAACTCAAATGGCGTTATCCATTTTACAATAACCCATTTGGTTAATTGATAATGGATATTTACTCAGTCATACAGAATGGGAACAGACCCTTCAATCAAACTAGTCCCCGCTGACCATGTTCCCAAACTAAACTAGTCCCACTTGCTTGCATTTGGCCCATATTCCTGCAAGCTTTTCCTATTCATAAACTTATACAAATGTCTTTTCAACATTATAACTGTACCTGCATCGACCACTTTTCTCTGGCAGTTCATTCTAATTACAAACCACTCTTTGTGTAAAATGTTGTCCCTCATGCTCTTTTTAAATTAATATGCTTTGAACTCCTCCACTCCAGGGAAAAGACCCTTATCTATGCCCCTCATGATTTTATAAACCTTTATAAGGTCACCCCTCAACTTCGTCCGCTCCAGTGAAACAAGCCCCAGCCTATCCAGCCTCTCCTTATAACTCAAGCCCTCCAGTACCAGCAACATCCTGTTAAATCTTTTCTGAGCCCTCTCCAGTTTAATGATGTCCTTCCTATAACAGGGTGACCAGAACTGGAGACCGTGCTCCAGAAGAGGCTTCACCAATGTCACCAACATCCATAACATGACGTCCCAACTCCTACACTCAAAGTTTCTGTAGTCTTTGATGTTCATGACACTTACCAATCTCCCGTCAATAGATCAATCATGCAAAGGAACGAGGCATTACCAACCCTATCATGACCAACTTGTAGTTGTATAATTTAGTGTGAAACATTTCTTGCGACCGGACTCACTTTTTTAATAATTTATACACGGTCTGGTCGATCTATTTAGTTAAATAACCAACACTATTGGTGAACTCCAGTGTTCTGATGAGATTGAGTCAAATGGTTTTCCAACATGTCCTGAATTTCTGTTTCCAGCTGAGCTTGGTTCTCTGGGCCCAACCAACAAGGTTGTTGTTTTATTGGCCCTCACCGTCCCCCATCCACCTCAGATCCAGCTAATGTCGTACATCCAGGTCTATCTCGAAGGATTACCGCAGACTTCTTCAGGAATCTTACAAGATTTTCTTGCTATTATTTCTGTAAGCATGGGAACACGGTGTGGAACTGTCCCAATATCTCAGCATTAGTCAAATTGTACGAGATTTGTTTGTGAACTGGCTAACTCTCCTTCCCTCGTGCTCTCATTATCCCTAACACCTTCCATTCCCCTTACCCCCTGACACATTCCTTCCTCCCTAACCCCCTCTCTGTGATGAGACCTTGCCTGTGGATTTATATGACAGAATGGATTCTTCAGCCAGGCGTATTTATCAGAAAAATCATTTTACTGACCCCTTTGAGCTACTTTGAGGCGACCACTGACCTTCACCTGAATCCCTCGCGTTGCTGAATGTTTATCTGCCCTTTCTTTCATTTTCACCAGAGAAACATTTCAGTGTTTCCAGGTCACTGTACATGTAGCTTTAAAAACAAACCACATAACAATCCAACATCGAGGATACCACTTTTTGGTTCAAGAACTTTTCCCTAATCAACTTTAACAGACCCATAACCTCATGACTATAAACAAATTAAAATGGACTAAATCCAAACAATTCATGTGGGGAATATCTAGCAGCACTTAACAAGAAATCAAATTGTTTGCCTCAGTCAGGTGGGTATTTGTGATGGTTTGCCTTCAACATGGTTTTGAGAGGCTGATGTATCTCTCCAAAGCTCCCTGTGTTTGTGGGGGATGTGCAATTAACTCCAATTGTTTTATTCCCAACTGCTAATGATTCCCTGAAAAACATTCAACATGAAGTTAGAACTTTGATCAGACTGGATCTCGAATGATTGTCCATAATGAGCTGAGTTAACCTTTTCCACAACAACTCGAATGTAATTGGTCTTAGACTCTGGAGCTGGGTTGTCATATCCATAACAATAAGGATATGCTTTCGTTTTCAGAAAGCTACTGACAATCCACTAACACACAACAGAACAATTCTGTAAAAATTGGGATGGGTAACAAAGGTGCTGATCTGCTTAAACACTGAGTGTTTCCCGACACCTGACATGTTTGATACAACTATGCTGCATCTTTAAGAGTCGTAGAATTCCTACAATGTGGAAACAGGCCATTCAGCCCATTGATTTCACACTGACCCTCTGAAGGGCATCCCACCCAGACCTATACCATACCCTATCCCTGTAATCCTGCATTCCCCATGGCTAACCTACCTGGCTTGCACATCTCTGGACACTATGCGGCAATTTAGCGTTGCCAATCCACCTAATCTGTGTATCTTTGGAGTGTGGGAGGAAACTGGAGCACCCAGAGGAAACCCACACAGACTCAGGGAGAATGTGGAAACTCCACATAGTCACTCGAAGGTGAAATCGAACATGGGTCCCTGGCTAACCACTGAACCACTATGCCTCCCCCAAGATTAATGGAGTGCTGGTCAGAGAGAATTCCTGTTTATCAATGCCTGACCTTCCCATATTCCTACATGCCCTACGTGTTATAGGAACCTGGGCCTCAACACATCCTCTCAATGCCTCCTCTCACACTGCTATCCTTCCATGACAGACAGTGTCATTTTAAATTCAGTGAAGTTGCAGCATTAAAAATTAAAGAGCAATGATGTAAGTAATGTCAGTGGTTGTACAAATCGAGCAAAGGTTTGTAAGAGAAAGGAAACTGCCATCCTTACCCGGTCCTTACCCGGACTAGATTATCCTGACCCGGACTCACCTGCAGCGTGATGTGGCTGACTCTGAACTGAGTTAGTGATGGACAATAAAAGCTCAACTACTCAGTGACCATATGAGCAAGTGAAAGAGGTTAAACGAGGTGATGAAATTTTGCCTTTCTCATCAGCGTTTTCAGTTATTTCAGTTCTAGGACGGACTGAGTCAGAGTTGCTTCGTAATTGATGTTTATCACAATCAGCAGGAGTCTGTGATTGGTAACTACAGGTGGGATTACAGAGTCTGCAATCGTCTGCACTGAGGTTGTCAATGTAAATTATTGAGCTCAGTGGTTCTGAGATTTTGAAATTTGTCACATTTCTGAAAAGAGAAATAATTGCATAGTGGCATGACAGGGGAGAGTGAAATTTGTACATGGACAAGTTTACAAACAGCCTTACCCAATCATAGAAGGTGTATGGTAGAGGCCATTCAGTCCACTGTGTCTATACTAGCTCTCCAAGCAAGAATCATTACTGGGGCTCCATTTCTTGCTTTCTCCCCATAGCACTGCACATTATTCTTATCAAAATAATCATCAAATCCTCTCTTGAATACCTCAATTAAACCTGCCCCCAATTTTTTCCAGTTTTTTTCTCCCATTGTTTAAATAAATTCTTTTGCATTTTAAATCAATGCCTTCTGCTTCTTATCCCATTTACAAATGGGACCAGTTTCTCCTGATTTATTATCCTCCTCATTCATTCATTTATTTATTTATTCATGTATTTATTTATTTATTCATGTATTTATTTATTTATTCTATCCAGACCCCTCATGATTTTGAAAACCTTGATCAGATCTCCCCTTAGCTCTCTTCTCTCTCAGGAGAACAGTCCCAACTTCTTCACTCTATCGTCATTACTGAAGCTTCCCATTCTTCGAACTATTCCTGTAAATAGGGCCCGGAGGGGGGATACACAGATTAGGAGGGAGTTTGAGCAAATAGACACCAGCTAGCACTGAGGTCAATACAGGAGTTGTGATGCCCAGAACTCCAGGTGTGGTTTCAGAGCCTGGGTAGTTCATAAGGTGGCAAATGGAGTTCAATGTGGGTAAGTGTGAAGTGATTCACTTTGGTAAGAGTAACAAAAAGATGGGGTACTGGGCTAATGGTCGGATACTTGGTAGTGTGGATGAGCAGAGGGATCTTGGTGTCCATGTACACAGATCTCTGAAAGTTGCCACCCAGGTAAATAGTGCGGTGAAGAAGGCATATGGCGTACTGGGCTTTATTGGTAGAGGAATTGAGTTCCGGAGTCCTGAGGTCATGTTGCAGTTGTATAAGATTCTGGTGCGGCCGCATCTGGAGTATTGTGTGCAGTTTTGGTTGCCATACTATAGGAAGGATGTGGAGGCACTGGAACGGGTGCAGAGGAGGTTTACCAGGATGTTGCCTGGTATGGTAGGAAGATCGTATGAGGAAAGGCTGAGGCACTTGGGGCTGTTCTCATTGGAGAAAAGAACGTTTAGGGGTGACATGATAGAGGTGTACAAGATGATTAGGGGTTGAGATAGGGTTGACCATGAGAACCTTTTTCCACGTATGGAGTCAGCTATTACGAGGGGGCATAGCTTTAAATTAAGGGGTGGTAGGTATAGGACAGATGTTAGGGGTAGATTCTTTACTCAGCGAGTCGTGAGTTCATGGAATGCCCTGCCAGTAGCAGTGGTGGACTCTCCCTCTTTATGGGCATTTAAACGGGCATTGGATAGGCATATGGAGGATAGTGGGTTAGTGTAGGTTAGGTGGGCTTGGATCGGTACAACATCGAGGGCCGAAGGGCCTGTACTGCGCTGTATTGTTCTGTGTTCTATGTTCTATTTATAATACTCATGCCTTGAATCTCAAACTCCTGGGTCAAATTCGACAAGTCCCACTTCAGGAATTCCTGGCTATGGAAATGTTGGTCAATAAAAACTGGAAGGACTGTGGATGCTGTAAATCAGAAACAGATACAGAAGATAAGTCTCCTGGGCCAGATGGGATAGAGTCATAGAGTCATAGAGACGTACAGCATGGAGACAGACCCTTCGGTCCAACCCGTCCATGCTGACCAGATATCCCAACCCAATCTAGTCCCACCTGCCAACACCCGGCCCATATCCCTCCAAAACCCTTCCTATTCATATACCCATCCAAATGCCTCTTAAATGTTGCAATTGTACCAGCCTCCACTTCCTCTGGCAGCTCATTCCATACACCTACCAACCTCTGTGTGAAAAAGTTGCCCCTTAGGTCTCTTTTATATCTTTCCCCTCTCACCCTAAACCTATGCCCTCCACTTCTGGACTCCCCGACCCCAGGGAAAAGACTTTGTCTATTTAGCCTATCTGTGCCCCTCATAATTTTGTAAACCTCTATAAGATCACCCCTCAGCCTCCGACGCTCCAGGGAAAACAGCCCCAGCCTGTTCAGCCTCACCATATAGATCATATCCTCCAACCCTGGCAATATCCTTGTAAATCTTTTCTGAACCCTTTCAAGTTTCACAACATCTTTCCAATAGGAAGGAGACCAGAATTGCACGCAATATTCCAACAGTGGCCTAACCAATGTCCTGTACAGCCGCAACATGACCTCCCAACTCCGGTACTCAATACTCTGACCAATAAAGGAAAGCATACCAAACGCCTTCTTCACTATCCTATCGACCTGCGACTCCACTTTCAAGGAGCTATGAACCTGCACACCAAGCAATGAACCTGTTCAGCAACACTCCCTAAGACCTTACCATTAAGTGTATAAGTCCTGCTAAGATTTGCTTTCCCAAAATGCAACACCTCACATTTATCTGAATTAAACTCCATCTGCCACTTCTCAGCCCATTGACCCATCCAAGGATGTATCCTTGGATTCTCTGGGAAGACAGGGAGGGGATTGCAGAGCCTTTGGCTTTGATCTTTATGTCATCTTTGTTGACAGGAATAGTGCCAGACGACTGGAGGATAGCAAATGTTCAAGAAGGAGAGTAGAGACAACCCTGGTAATTACAGACCAGTGAGACTTACTTCGGTTGTGGGTAGTGTTGAAAGAATTATAAGAGATAGGATTTATAATCATCTAGAGAGGAATAAGTTGATTAGGGATATGAACATAGTTTTGCGAAGGGTGGGTCATGCCTCACAAAGTTTATTGAGTTCTTTGAGAAGGTGACCAAACAGATGGATGAGGGTAAAGTGGTTGATGTGGTGTATATGGATTTTAATCAGATACTGTTCCCCACGGTAGGTTATTGCACAAAATACAGAGGCATGGGATTGAGGGGGATTGAGCGGCTTGGATCAGAAATTGGCTAGGTGAAAGAAAACAGAGGGTGGTGGTTGATGGGAAATATTCATTTTGGAGTTGTTACTAGTTTTGGATCCATTGTTGTTTGTCATTTTTATAAATGACCTGGATGAAGGCATAGAAGGGTGGTTAGTAAATGTGTGGATAACACTAAGGTCAGTGGAGCTGTGGACAGTGCTGAAGGATGTTGGAGGTTACAAAGGGACATAGATAAGCTGCTGAGCTGGGCTGAGAGGTGGCAAATGGAGTTTAATGTGGAAAAGTGTGAGGTGATTCACTTTGGAAGGAGCAACAGGAATGCTGAGTACTGGGCTAATGGTAAGATTCTTGGTAGAATAGATGAGCAGAGAGATCTCGGTGTCCATGTACACAGATCCCTGAAAGTTGCCACCCAGGTTGATAGGGTTGTTAAGAAGGTGTATGGTGTGTTAGGTTTTATTGGGAAAGGGAATGGGTTTCGGAGCCATGAGATCATGCTGTAGCTGTACAAACTCTGGTGCAGTTGCGCTTGGAGTATTATGTACCGTTCTGGTCACTGCATTATAAGAACGATGTGGAAGTATTAGGAAGTTCTCAGAGGATATTTACCAGAATGTTGCCTGGTATGGAGGGAAGGTCTTACGAGGAAAGGCTGAGGGACTTGAGGCTGTTTTTGTTAGAGAGAAGAAGGTTGAGAGGTGACTTAATAGAGACATATAAGACAATCAGAGGGTTAGATAGGGTGGACAGGGAGAACCTTTTCCTCGGATGGTGATGGCTAGCACAAGGGGACATAGCTTTAAATTGAGGAGTGATAGATATAGGACAGATGTCAGAGGTAGTTTCTTTACTCAGAGAGTAGTAGGGGCGTAGAACACACTGCCTGTGATAGTAGTAGACTCGCCAACTTTAAGGGCATTTAAATGGTCATTGGATAAATGTCTGGATGAGAATGGAATACTGTAGGTTAGATGGGCTTCAGATTGGTTCCACGGGTCGGCACAACATCGAGGGCCGAAGGGCCTGTACTGAGCTGTAATGTTCTATGTTCTATGTTCAAAGTTGCTGGAAAAGCTCAGCAGGTGGAGAAAAATCAGAGTTAGCATAATGGGTTTCGAATAAGGTTCACTTGACCAGAAACATTAACTTTGATTTCTCTCCAACAAATTTCTGTCATTGTGTGTGATGGAAATAATGTCGTTTGGGGCTTTCTCCAAGGGCTCTTGCATTTCAGTCAGACTCCCCTCTTATCCTTCTGAAGTCCATCAAGTCCAGACCCCTCCCTCTGGGTCAGGATGTCTAGACTCCATTCCAACCTGCCCCAGACATGAGTCACAGTGTGTCAGAACTGGGTGGCAGACCTGGATCCTAATGATCTTTGTTTCAACGAGATGCCACCCTCTGCTCTGAGCGATGCACTGCAGGGGCACAATGGGCAAAGTTGAGGCCTCGAAGCCTCTTGACACCTGAGATGATTCCACTGGGCTCTGTACCTCACAAGGAATGGACCCTCTGAACATCAACGGGATTAGAGCTATATTGAGGCACCTCAGAGTGGGAACTGCTGCAAGGAATGTGAAATTCTGATTTGGAATGCTTCGCCCTCAGCCTGAGACATGTTGTAAAGATGGAGGCTGTTGCAGTGATATTGAGACACCTCAGAGTATGCAAACAGTTGCATTCTGTTGCATCTTCTGAAATTTTACATCGAAATATTTACGGCATAATTTCCAATTTTATAAAGAAACAATACCTTTCCTTAAAAATCCCAGCCTTTTCTTGGCTGGATGGTGAGAATGGCCTTTGTTGTCAGACCCCAGGTCCTCACCCACTCCACATGTCCCCCTCGAGGTGACTGTGGTGGAAGAGACTGTCTCTGTAGAATGTCCCTTTCCAAAGAAGTCCAGAAAGAGACGCAATGTTCTTTTTTTGTCGACAGTCATTCTGAGCTGTTCCATAACACAGGATTCTGTTGTCCATGAACTATTCCCTGGCGTACACACCAGGACCAACATCAACTAGGTAGCAGGAACATTCGAGCAGGGAAAGTCATTATCCGGTCTGCCTGAAACCTGACAATTTTCCAGTGTAAGGCTATGTCTTTGACCAAGTGATGCAAACTGACACATTGCATTGTCCAGTATGACGGGCTGAGACTGGAACTAATATAAATCCATCTCCCATGGAGGTAACAAATAAAAAGAGGAAGAAAGTGCAGGTGGACGTCAGCTATGTGTGCTTAAACAAGAGCAAGAAGGAAAATAAATCAGGAAGAAATTAGGGCGTTACTGATCATTACAATTAAACTTGTGAAAATCAAATAGACAGAGGTTGCCATGAGAAAGAATTCTGAGAGTGTATTTAGAATGTTATGAATCTAACCAGGGATCAGATTATTGTGGATCCAATGGTATCACAGGGTCGGTTTAATAAATCATTTCAGAGTACAGTATCCACTAGGAAACAGTGATCAGAACATGGTAGAATTTTGTTTCCATTTGTGTTATGAAATTCTGGGTGTACTGTATCTCTAAGGGAACTGACATTTCAGTGTAACATTTGGTCAAACAGCTACCAGTAGCTGGGTTGCTATGAGACAAAAATCAAATTCAAATTCAGCCAATCGGTTTAAATTATGCCCCAAGATACCAAACTGCAATCAAGTTTGAATTTACTATTTTGATAATATTAAAACCAATGAAATGATCTGATGTTTTCGGGTACAGACTGCCAGCAGACCAGCTCTTGGAGAGGTACCTGTCTGTAAGTTAGTGCAGCAGGACATTGAGGCCGACCTGGAGAGAGAATCTACAGAGGACACTCATCAAAGCTGATGGGTTTTGAAACATGATTTTTCTTAGTGAATGGTAAACAGGATTTTTTATCAGTCGAGTATTATAGTGGAGGAGGTCAGACACAGGTTTAAGAGAAAGGAGTTGTAAAGAGTTGTTAGTTAATATTCTGTTATGCTAAAAGAATAGAGAATAATGTTGTTATTTTTGCCTGAAATAGTGACCTCTGGGATAGCTCTTTGCCTCTTGAATTTTAACAGCTTACAGCACGAAGTGAATCTTTTCTGTATTGCTGGTTGAAATTAGCGGGGGGGGGGGGGTTACTCCGTGTTGTAGCAGTTCGGGGGTAACCCAGCTACTGGTAGCTATTTGACCCAATGTTATACTGTTACCTTGTTCAGAACACTTTGTGCTAGCCAGAAAGTTCAGCTCCCTTAAACGTACAGTACACCCACAACTTCATAACATTTGAGTGGGAGAAATAGAGGTCAGGAACAACAGTGTGAAGCTTAAATAAAGCTAATTCCAAAGGGTTGAGGACAGATGTGGCTGGAATTCACTGGGAAGGGAGTGTATCAGAAGGGAAGCTTGAGGATCAATGGCAGACCTTTAAGAAAACAGCTTATGATGTTCAACAATTACTATCCGGACAACTTTCCAACAATTATAGTGAGGATGTGTGTTGCAGAATTTGCTGCTCCCCTTGTCAAGCTGTTCCAGTACAGTTATAACACTGGCAACTCCCCAACAATGTGGAAAACTGCCCGGGTATGTCCCCTACATAAAAAGCAGGACAACTCCAACCCGGCCAATTCCCGCCCAATCTGTCTACTCTCCATCCTCAGTAAAGTGATGGAGGGATCAGTAACAGAGCTATCAAGCAGCACCTGCTCAGCAATAACCTGCTCAGTGACGCCCAGTTTGGGTTCCCCCAGGGTCACTCAGTTCCTGACCTTATTCCAGCCTTGGGTCAAACATGGACAAATGAGCTGAATCTGAGAGGGGAGGGGAGAGGGACGGCCTTTAACATCAAGGCTGCATCTCACCGAGAGTGGCATCAAGGAGCCCGGGCAATACTGGAATCAATGGGTATCAGGGGGCAAAATCTCTGGTGGTTGGAGTCATACCTGACACAGGGGAAGATGGTGGTGGTTCTGGGAGGTCAGTGATCTCAGCTCCAGGACATCTCTGCAGGAGTCCCTTAGGGGAGTGTCCTAGGCCCAACCATCTTCAGCTGCTTCATTAATGACCTTCCCTCCACCACCAGGCCAGGAGTGGGGATGGTCACCGATGATTGTATAATGTTCAGCACCATTCGCGACTCCTCAGATACTGAAGCAGTCCGTGTTCAAATGGAAGAAGATTTGGACAATATCCAGGCTTGGGCTGACAAGTGGCCAGTAACATTCACGCCACACAAATACCGAACAATTACCATCACCAATAAGAGACAAACCAACCATAAACCCTTTGACATTGAATGGTGTTTCAATCACTGAATCCCACACTATCAACATCCTGGGACTAACCATTGACCCAAAACTGAACAGTACTTGTCACAATCACCTGATGAAGGAGCAGCACTTCCAAATAAACCTGTTGGACTATAACCTGGTGTTGTGTGATTTTTAACTTTGTCCACCCCAGTCCAACACTGGCATCTCCAAATCATGACCACCCTGTCTATACCCTTCATGATTTTGTAAACCTCAATCAGGTTCCCCCTCAATCTCCTTTTTTCTAATGAAAATAAACCGAACCTACTCAACCTTTCTTCATAGCTAGCACCTTCCATACCAGGCAACATCCTCGTAAACCTTCTCTGCACCCTCTCCAAAACGTCCACATCCTTTTGGTAATGTGGCGACCAGAACTGTACACAGTATTCTAAATGCAGCCGAACCAACATCCTGTACAATTTTAACATGACCTGCCAGCTCTTATACTCAATACCCCATCTGATGAAGGCAACCAACCATATGCCTTCTTGACCACTCTATCCACCTGTGCAATAACCTTCAGGATAAAATGGACCTGAACTCCCAGATCTCTCTGCTCATCAACTTTTCCCAAGGCTCTTCCGTTTACTGTATAGTTCACTCTAGAATTAGATTTCTCAAAATGCATCACCTCACATTTGCCTGGATTGAACTCCATCTGCCACTTCTCCGCCCAACTCTCCATTCTCCTGTATTCTTTGACAGTCCCCTATGCTTTCTGCTACTCCACCAACCTTTGTGACATCTGCAAACTTATTGATCAGACCAACAATGCCTTCTTCCAGATCATTTAAGTATATTACGTATATTATGGATATTTCAGAAGGGAATAAACTAACCGCTGGTGAGCAGGGACATTAAACCCAACGTCAAATATAAAGAAAAGCATCCAATGCAGCAAAGTTTCAAGGTGAACTAAAGAACTGGGATTTTTTATTAAAATCCAATAAAAGATGACCAAAAAGAGTGAGAATAAATTAGGTGAAACGAGTAAGTGATGTAAAAACAGACAGGAAGAGCTTCTTTAATTATGTAAAAAGGACAACAGAAGACTGCAAAGACTGTTTCCTTTTTTATCTTTACAATTGTGGACTGAGATGAGACAGAACTGTATTAAACCTTGCGTTTTAAAGGATTGCTGCATGATTTGAAAAGCAATTCACCTGATGCATTTGGCAGGCATTGAGTAAACAGCTGTTTTAGCAAGCAGTCAGTGAAGTGGTTGCAGATGAACTGGAACCAGGGGGATTCTGTGTATGGACACAACTCGGTGGCAACAAGGAAGTGATTGGTCAATGGACATGTGACCAGTTATGGATGATCAAAACCTTTTGCCTGACAACAACCATGTGATTGGTTCTCAGGGTAATGGAACAGCTTGGAGCTGAGAACTAGATAAAGAGAGAATTGTTTAAATCTCATCAGCACCAAAGCTGTCTTTTTCTGCAGTCAAAATCGATTTGAAACCTGAAGAAATGCAGTTCATTTTTCCTTCAGTAAGTATTGGAAGACACGATCTTTAACTGATAAATTAGATGCATTTGAAATGTGAAGCAACCACCCTGTGCCTTCCACAAACCAGTGGAAGCTTACAGAGAGAATTGGCTAGAAAGCAAGACGCTGATGTGCATTAGAATGGTCTCAATAAATCATGAATAACAACCACTGAACTGTCCATAACCTACCCTTTGTTGTTTGTCTGCCTGCCTGTGCGTGTCTAAGGGGATATTAATAAGGAATTAGAGTTTTCCTCTGTAATGTGATAATGCTTACAATTTATACAACTATTTATGTACAACTATTTCCCTGTGGCTTGAGCCCAATAATAATTGAATGAAGAACACAGAACAAAGAACATTTACAGCCCAGGAACAGGCCCTTCGGCCCTCCAAGCCTGAGCCAATCCAAATGTACTGTTTAAACCTGTGACACAATTCCTAAGCATCTGTATCCCTCTGCTCCCCATCTACTCATGTATCTGTCCAGATGTATCTTAAATGAATCTCCCGTGCCTGTCTCTACCACCTCTGCTGAAAACGCGTTCCAAACACCCAGCACCCTCTGTGTGAAGTACTTACCACGTGTATCCCCCTTAAACTTTCCACCTCTCACCTTGAAAGCGTGACCTCTCGTTATTGAATCCTTCGCACTGGGAAAAAGCTTGTCTCTATCCACCCTGTCTATACCCTTCATGATTTTGTAAACCTCAATCAGGTCCCCCCTCAATCTCCTTTTTTCTAATGAAAACAATCCTAACCTGCTCAACCTCTCTTCATAGCAAGCACCTTCCATACCAGACAACATCCTCGTAAACCTTCTCTGCACCCTCTCCAAAGCGTCCACATCCTTTTGGTAATGTGGCGACTAGAACTGTACACAGTATTTTAAATGCAACCGAACCAATGTCTTGTACAATTTTAACATGACTTGCCAGCTCTTATACTCAATACCCCGTCCGATGAAGGTAAGCATACCATATGCCTTCTTGACCACTCTATCCACCTGTGCAGCAACCTTCAGGGTACAATGGACCTGCACTCCCAGATCTATCTGCTCATCAACGTTACCCAAGGCTCTTCCATTTACAGTATAGTTCGTCTAGAATTAGACTTCCCAAAATGCATCACCTCACATTTGTCTGGATTGAACTCCATCTGCCACTTCTCTGCCCAACTCTCCAGTCTATCTATATCCTCCTGTATTCTCTGACAGTCCCCTATGCTTTCTGCTACTCCACCAATCTTCGTGTCATCTACAAACTTGCTGATCATACCAACAGTGCCCTCTTCCAGATCATTTATGTATATCACAAACAACAGTGGTCCCAGCACTGACCCCTGTGGAACACCACTGGTCACCTTTCTCCATTTTGAGAAACTCTCTTCATCTACTAATCTCTGTCTCCTGTTGCTCAACCAATTCTTTATCCACCGAGCTAGAACACCCTGCATACCATGTGACTTCACTTTCTCCATTAGTCTACAATGGGGAACCTTATCAAACACCTTACTAAAGTCCATGTATATGACACCAACAGCCCTTCCTACATCTATCAACTTGGTCACTCCCTCAAAGAACTCTATTAAGTTGATAAGGCACGAAGTCCCCCGCACAAAACAATGTTGCCTATCACTGATAAGCCCATTCTTTTCCAAATATAAATAGATCCTATCCCTCAGTACCTTCTCCAGCAACTTTCCCACCATCAATATCAGGCTCACTGGTCTGTAGTTACCCAGAATATCCCTACTACCCTTCTTGTACAGGGGGACAACATGAGCAACCCTCCAGTCCTCTGGCACCTCACCTATGTTTGAGGATGCTACAAAGATATCTGTCAGAGCCCCAGGTATTTCCTCTCTCACCTCCCTCAGCAACCTGGGACAGATACCATCTGGTCCTGGGGATTTGTCCACCTTAATATCCTTTAGTCTACCCAACACATCTTCTCTACTTATGTCAATGTGATCCAGACTAATCAAACTTCTATCTCTAATTTCAACATTCATCATGTCCCTCTCCTCAGTGAACACTGATGCAAAGTAATCATTCAGAATCTCACCCATTCTCTCAGGTTCAACACATAGCATCCCTTTATTATTCTTTAGTGGACGAATCCTTTCTATAGTTACCTGCTTGCTTCGTATATAAGAATAAAAGGCTTTTGCATTCTCCTTAATTCTGCTCGGTGAAGCTATTTCATGACCCCTTTTAGCCCGCTTGATTCCTCGTTTAAGACTGGTCCTACTCTCCCGATATTCCTCCAGGGCCTGTTCTGTTCTTAGCTGCCTGGACCTTATGTACACTTCCCTTTTCCTCTTGGCTAGTTGAACGATTTCTCCTGTCACCCACAGTTCACGAATCTTGCCTTTCCTATCCTTTGTATTCAACGGGATATGCCTGTCCTGCACTATCTTTAATCTATCTTTGAAAACCTCCCACATCTCAAATTTGGACTTCCCTTCAAATAGCTGTGTCCAATCTACAGTTCTGAGCTCCTGCCTAATTTGGATATAATTGGCCTTGGCTCAGTTTAGTACTCTTCCCTTAGGACCACTCTCTTCTTTATCTACGAGTATTCCAAAACTTACAGAATTGTGGTCACTGTTCCTAAAGAAATCCCCCACTGCAACTTCTACCACCAGTCCTGGCTTGTTCCCCAGTACCAGGTCCAATATGGCCCCTTCCCTCATGGGACTATTGACATACTGCTCTAGACAACTCTCCTGGACGCTTTTTGAAATTCTACTCCATCCAGACCTCTGACACTAAGTGTATCCCAGTCAATGTTGGGAAAATTAAAATCTCCCATCACCACTACCCCATTGCCTCGACATCTTTCCATAATCTGTTTACCTATTTGTTCTTCTACCTCATACTCACTGTTGGGAGGCCTGTAATACAGCCCCAACAATGTAACTGCACCTGTCTTATTTCTTCGCTCCACCCATAATGCCACACTACCCAAGACCTCCATAGTGTCCTCCTTTAGCACAGCCGTGATACCATCCCTGACCAACAATGCTACTCAACCCCCCCCCCCCCCCCCCGCCTTTTACTTCCCAACAAACACATCGACCTGGACCCAATAAACCGGCCACTACAGCGGACAGCTTGAACTGACAACCAGAAGCGGCAGAGTCAGGCCACTACAAATGCCGGAGGAAACAGCACAGAAGCACTTCACAGGAGGCTCCCAAGCACTGAGGATGTCATCTAGACAGGGAACGAAACGTTTGCAAGACAAATTCCCAGCTCGGCGAACAGAACCACAACAACGAGCACCCGAGGTACAAATCTTCTCCCAAACTTTGAACTTCTCTCCCTGTCATGTCTGAAGCGTCTATGTCCTGGAAGGATAACAATAACAATGCTAGTTAATGCAGAAACCTCTTGTGTTTCCAATTGCCCCCCAAAATTAGCTAAACTGGGGAATTTTGTGTTTTTATTTTTTCAGCTTTAACTTTTGTGATGACCCCTGAAATAGAGAGACTTATTTCCAGTGTGCCGACCCCCAAGCCAAAGTGAACATAGGCCTTAGAACTTAGAACATCAAACGTAGAGAACGAGGCTGTAATAATAATCCTGGGAAACCAGGAAATAGCAGAGAAATTGAATAAATACTTTACATCAGTCTTCCTGGCAGCGGTCATTAATAGTTTTCCAAAAACAGCAAATAATCGTGCAGCAAAGGAAGAGAGGCAATCTGTGCAGTAAATATCACTACAGAACAAGGGATAGGGAAACAAACGTGACCAAACAGTGATAAGGGCCTTGGATCTGATGGGATACATCCTGGATATTAAAGAAAATAGTTACAGAGATAGAGGATGCACTGGGAGTAATCTTCCAGAAATCTTAAATATGGAAAAGTCCCAGAGGAATAGAAAACTGCTGATGAGACAAAAAATTAAGTTTCCCACAGGCCAGTTGGCTTAACGTTTGTTACTGGAAAAATGTGACAGGGTCAAGGATGTAATAGCAGAGCATCTAGTTCCGTGGATCAGGCAGAGTCACCATGGTTTCATGCAAGGGACATGATTGAATTAATTACAAGTACTTGAGGAGGTAACAAACAGGATAGATAAGGAGATGGAATATATTTGGATTTTTGAATAGGCATTTAATAAAGTGCCACATATTAGGCTATTTCATAAAATAAGACCCCATGGTGCTAGAGGGAGTAAATTAGCACGGACAAAGGATTGGCTAGAAAGTAGAGAGTTGGGATAAGGGGAGGGAGGTTAATTTCAGGGTGGCATTGTGTGACCAGTGGAGTTCCACAGGGATCAGTACTGGGGCCACAACTATTTACACTATATATTAATGACTTCACTGAGGGAAGTGGACATACTATTCTACACAAACATCAGAGGTACATCCTGAAGCAATGGATGGATAACAGAAATTTAAGTTGTGAGGCACTCTGGACTGTGGGTGTTGAGAGTGGGGGATTCAGTGATGGTAGCACCATTGAATGACAAAGGATGTTGGTAGGATTTTCTCTTATTGAGGATAGACATAGCCTGGCATTTGTGTGGCACGAATGCAACGTGCCACTTGTCCACCTAAGCCTGGGATATTGTCCAGATCTTGCTCTATTTGAAGAAGAGTTGAAAAATGTGGTGCTGGAAAAACACAGCAGGCCAGGCAGCATCTGAGGAGCAGGAGAATCGACATTTCGGGCATGAGCCCTTCATCAGGAGCCTTCTTCTATTTGAACATGGACTGCTTCAGTCACTGAGGAGTTGTGAATGGTGCTGAACATCCATCAACAAACATCCCCGTCTCTAACCTGATGATGCCATGATGTGAAGGTGCTGCTGTTGGACTGGGGTGGACAAAGTCAGGAGTCAAATAACACCAGGTTATAGTCCAACAGCTTTATTTAAACTTGGAGCCCGCTTCCGTTGTCAGATGACTGTATGATGGCAGGAGGGTTATTGATGAAGCAGCTGAAGATGGTTGGGCCTAGGACACTCCCCTAAGGGATTCTTGAATAATGTCCTGGAGATGAGAGGACTGACCTCCCACAACCACAACCATCTTCCTCTGTGTCAGGTATGACTCCAACCACCAGAGAGTTTGTCCCCTGATACCCATTGATTCCAGTATTGCCCGGGCTCCTTGATACCACTCTCGGTGAGATGCAGCCTTGATGTTAAGGGCTGTCCCTCTCCCCTCCCCTCTCAGATTCAGCTCTTTTGTCCATCTTTGACCCAAGGCTGGAATGAGGTCAGGAGCTGAGTGACCCTGGGGGAACCCAAACTGGGCGTCACTGAGCAGGTTATTGCTGAGCAGGTGCTGCTTGATAGCTCTGTTACTGACCCCTTCCATCACTTTACTGAGGATCGAGGGTAGACAGATTGGGCGGGAATTGGACGGATTGGATTTGTCCTGCTTTTTATGTAGAGGACATTCCTGGGCAATTTTCCACATTGTCGGGCAGATGCCAGTGTTGTAACTGTACTGGAACAGCCTGGCTCGGGGAGTGACAAGTTCTGGAGCAAAAGTCTTCCATACTATTGCCGGAATGTTGTCAGGTCCCACAGCCTTTGCAGCATCCAGGATGTTAAATGCTCAGTGTCATTCATTATATAACCCTATGTTGCAGACTGGCATATTCCAGGGGTGACACTCTTGAGGGACACAGGAGCAGCTGCTGTGAGGGTGAATGGAGAAGGTCATAGTCTATGGACTGGCAGCTCAATGTTCTGGGTCCAGATGTTATAGGAAGGGCAGAAATGGAGGCAAGAGAGGAGAGGGTGTGGCGTTTTTGATTCGGGAAAGCAGTCCTGCTGTACTTAGACAGGCTATTTCTGAGGGATCATCCAGTGAAGCTATGTGCATGGAACTCAGAAATAAGAAGGGGATGATCAGAAGGGGGTGGCAAGATAGCTCAGAGGTTAGCACTGCTGCCTCACAGCACCAGGGACCCGGGTTCGATTCCAGCCTCAAGCAACTGTCTACATGGAGTCTGTACGTTCTTCCAGTGTCTGCATGGGTTACCTCTGGGTGCTCCTGTTTCCTCCCAAAGTCCAAAGATGTGCACCTTAGGTGAATTGGTCATGCTAAATTGCCCATAGTGTTCAAGGATGTATAGGTTAGGTGCATTAGTCAGGGGAATGGGTCTGAGTGGGTTACTCTTCGGAGGGTCGGTGTGGACTGGTTGAGCCGAAGGGCCTGGTTCCACCCTACAGGGATTCTATCATCTTGGTGGGATTGTACAGAATTCCAGCTCAATGTCTGTCACATTATTCTCAGTTTGCAATACATATTGGAATTAAAAGACTGTAGGGAACTGAGACATGGAACTGTTTGGATATTCTGGAATAAAGGGATTTTTCCAGGTTATTCCCAGGAGCTGTGTTCAGCAGTAAAATCACAAAAGTCAAAGTTGAAACCGTTTACACTTTTACCTACTGGTTACAAGACATCGAATGTTTTAGGAGAAATGAAGCTTTAGTGAAGAGAATAAAGATAGAGAATATTGCAACATAGATGGAGAAACAGGGCGAAAAGGCTGGGTGATGAGTTTTGCCTAGAAACAGCCTCTGAACTGTGGTCGGTGTATTTACCTGTAAACTTATATAAGTTCAATTGGACAAAGCTTTCCCAGTTGGGAAGGCCTGATTCAGACTCTCCACAAAAATGGAAGGAAACCAGTAAGCAGAGTCAGCTGAAAAGGTCTTCCTTGGCTAAAATATGGTGTGATCCTGGAAGAGTTTAATATCAATATTTTGAGCTGATTCCCATTGCATCTGGAGTTTAGTTGTGTCAATTATCCAATTCTCTGCATTATAATCTCATCAACAGGAAGCTGACAGGAGCAGAACAAAAGAGAAGTAATGTACAGATCACTGTGCCCAAACTAAATTAAAATTAAACCTTCTGCCTTTATTCAGTCTGTATCCCTCTATTCCCTCCGTATTCATGTAACCATTCATATACCTCTCAAATATCGCCAATATATCTGCTTCCAACAACTCTCTATCAGTGTGTTTCTGGCTCCTACCACTCTCTATGTGAAAAACTTCCCTTACACATCTCCCTTAAACTTTCCCCCCTCTCCTTGAATCTATGCTCCCCTTGTAATTTAAACTTTAATCTGGGGGAAAAAGCCTCAAACTATCCACCCTATCTGTGTGCCTCATAAGGCTGCAGACTTTTATCAGGTCTCCTCTCAGCCGCCATCTTTCCAGTGAAAACAATCCTAGTCTTTTTAACCTTTCCTCAAAACCAGGCAACATCTTGGTGAACCTTCTCTACACTCTCCCCAAAGCTTCCACGTCCTTCTGGTGGTGTGCAGACCAAAGCTGCACACAATACTCCAAATGCAGCTTGACAAGGGTTTTTTATATATCTGCAACAGGGTTTGCCAACTCTTGTACTCCGTGCACCGGCTGGCGAAGGGAAGTGTGCCATATGCCTTCTTAATCGCCTTGGCCACTGTGTTGCCAGTTTTAGGGAACCCTGGGCCTACACACCCTTATCTCTCTGTTAATGTTCCAAATGGTTCTGCCATTTACAGTATAACTTACACCTACATTTGATCCACCAACATGCAGCACTTCGCATCAGGCGGGATTAAACTCCATCTACCATTTCTCTGCCCAAGTTGCCAATTTAACTGTGTCCTATTGTATCCTTTCACAGTTGTCGGCACTATCAGCAATTTCATCAATCTTTGTCTCATCTGCAAATGTACAAATCAGACAACCCACATTTTCCTCCAGATCATTCATATACACTGCAAACAACAGAGGATTTAAGACTGATCCCTGTGCAACATCATGAGGAATTGTCTAGAGGAATTAAGGGCTACGGGGAGAACGCTGGCAAGTGGAGCTGAAATGCGCATCAGCCATGATTGAATGGTGGAGTGGACTCGATGGGCCGAATGGCCTTACTTCCACTCCTATGTCTTATGGTCTTATGAGGTACCAGTCTCTACTCTGACAAACACCCTTCCACCGCTACCCTCTATCTTCTGTAACCAAGCCAATTTTGTATCCATAGAGCAAGCCCACCCCAAATCCCATGTGATTTTAGTTTTTGTACCAATCTGCCAGGTGGAACTTTATCAAGTGCCTTACTAAAGTCCATATAAACTGCATCCACTACTCTTTGTTTGTTGTCCTTTCATACCAAACCCCTTGGCCGTACTGCCAAGGAATAATACAGGAAGTTGCTGACTTTAAACGTCATTTCTTTACTCCTACAGAGGGAGTGCTGCACTGTCAGAGAGTCAAAGAACAAAGAAGAAAGAACATTCCAGCATACGAACAGGCCCTTCAGCCCTCCAAGCCTGCATCGACTCAGATCCTCTATCTAAACCTGTCAACTATTTTCTAAGGATCTGTATCCCTCTGCTCCCTGCTCATTCATGTATCTGTCTAGATGCATCTTAAATGACGGTATCGTTTCTACCCACTACCTTCTGCGTAAAGAACTTTCCATGTATATCTCCCCCAAATTTTTCCCCTCTCACCTTGAACTCATGATCCCCAGTAATCAAGTACCCCACTCTGGGAAAAAGCTTCTTGCTATCCACCCTGTCGACACCCTTCATGACCCTCAATCAGGTCCTCCCTTAACCTCCTCCTTTCCAATGAAAACAATCCTAACCTACTCAACATCTCCTCATAGCTAGCACCCTCCACACAAGGCAATATAGAGTCATAGAGATGTACAGCATGGAAACAGACCCCTCGGTCCAACCTGTCCATGCCGACCAGATATCCCAACCCAATCTAGTCCCACCTGCCAGCACCCGGCCCATATCCCTCCAAACCCTTCCTATTCATATACCCATCCAAATGCCTCTTAAATGTTGCAATTGTACCAGCCTCCACCACTTCCTCTGGCAGCTCATTCCATACACGTACCACCCTCTGTGTGAAAAAGTTGCCCCTTAGGTCTCTTTTATATGTTTCCCCTCTCACCCTAAACCAATGCCCTCTAGTTCTGGACTCCCCGACCCCAGGGAAAAGACTTGGTGAACCTCCTCTGCACCCTCTCCAAAGCATCCACATCCTTTGGTAATGTGGTGACCAGAACTGTACGCAGTATTCTAAATGTGGCTGAACCAATGTCTTATACAACTGTAAGATGACCTGCCAGCTCTTGTACTCAATACCCTGTCTGATGAAGGACAGCATGCTGTATGCCTTCTTGACCACTTTACTGACCTGCGTTGCCACCTTCAGGGAACAATGAACCTGAACACTCAGATCTCTTGGTACATCAATTTTCCCCAGGACTTTTCCAGTAGTGAGTCAGTACTGAGGGTCAGTACTGAGGGAGTTCTGCACTGTCACAGGATCAGTACTGAATGAGTGCTACAGTATTACACATGCTGTCTTTTGTATTTGGTGATTAAAAGTGAGACTGCTGCCCTTTCGGCTGGGAATGGATTGAATTTTGCTTCATTCCATCAAGAGTATTGGAGATCATTTCAGCATAATGGCAGGGATATAAACTGTGGGATATAAACTATTTCTATCTATTTATTTACAGTTATTTGTTGTCAATTGGGTTTCTGGACTTGAGTTTGTAACTAGTGGGTTCCTTGTGTTTCTGAATTTAATAACTAACTTGTAAGTATTCCTCTAGCTGGGGTGTTTTTTTTCAGAAAAGACCTTTATGGCTCTACCTTTAAAGTGACTGAGTTTTGTCCACCATGAATGAACTTGTGTTTCTTTTAGATTATTTTGTGACTCAGTAAGGTCAATAATGGGGATTCAAGGTTTGGGTTGCATTTAAGTGAAGAGTTAGTGATAATTCGAAACCAGAAGTGCTGGGATAAAACCCTGAAGAGGTTACTAGTAGCCGACTAGCTTGAAACTGAGGTGTTTAAAAGTTTCTGGAAGAAGCCATCTGCAGTTTCAACTCAACGTTAAATTCACAAATGACTTAAACTCCCTGAGGTATCAGGAATGGTTCTCTGATGTGAATATTGATTCCGTGGTGATTTTCAGAAGTGTGCTGCTGTGCGTTTTAGGGATTACAGAAAAACTGTTTCATTTTCAACTTATATTGAGGACTATTTTTGAGATTGATGGGATCATACATTTTCTCTGTGTTTAAAAATCTTTGCATTTGGTTTATAAGCAGATGATTTGATTTATTCTATTTTTTTTCTTCATTTGTCAATAAAATCTGTTCTAATTTTAAAGCCAAATTTGTCGCATCACATGCTTATGTTTCAGTGGGAAACCACTTTGTTAAAACCAAAACAAATCAAAATATGATCTATCAGGGCAGGTTCCTGTTGGTAGTGGTTTAGTTCAGTAATAACCTCTGTTGGGATTGTATCACAGTGAATTTTAATCCCAAGTACCTAAATATAGCTGTTCTAATGATTTATTTCATCGCTGTCGGAGCAAGTCATACACACGTTTTCAGGAAAATTTTCTTCTTTGAGACAGTGACTACACTTTGGAATGACGTCAGAGGTTGTAATAGTTTTTGTCTTCATGATTTGACAGAAACTTGAATGGAAGACTACACTCCATCCCATAATGTTCAATCAAACATTGTCCCTTAGGCCTCAAAGAAGTGCTTGAGACTGTCGAAGGAGTTGTGAAGCTGTGATTCCATTGGAACAGCCTCCTGGCTCTGAGGCTGACTGCTTCCTATCAGAGCTGACCAGGAGACTCTCTCTCTCTCTCTCTCTGACTGCCAGCTGTTGGTGTTTGTTGAAGGGATTTATAGATTCAGTATCCAACCTGTTCAGCTGTGTCACTAACACACCTTCCTTGGCCATCCAGTCCTGGAGTCAGACTTGAACCTGGAACTTCTGTCTCAGAGGCAATGACATTAATCACTGCACCAAAAGACCTCCTTTAGCAAGAAACTTACAAACTGCTACATACATGTTCCCCTATTTTAACTTTAATAAATCAAACATAATGAGGTCAGGTGACCTCTAAGAGGCACTATAATGACAGAAACATTGAGAATAGGAGCAGGAGTAGCCCATTCAACCCTTTGGGGCTGGTCTGCCATTCAGTGGGATCATGGCTGATCATGCAACTCAATTCTGTTTTCCTGCTTCTCCCCAGATCCTTTGATCCATTTAGCCTCAAGTATTATATCCAACTCTTTCTTGATAACACACAATGTTTTGCATCACCCGCTTTCTGGGGCAGACAGGCTCCCCAATCTCTCCTCATCCCAGTCCTAAATGTTTACCCTGTATCCCTAAGCTATAACTCCAGCGTCTGAGCTCCCTGGACATTGAGAACGTCCTTCCTGGATCTAACCTGTCCAGTCCTGTTAGAGTTCCCTAGGTTTCTATGAAACCCCCTCAACTCTTCTAACCTCCAATGAATACAATCCGAACGGACTCAATCTCTCCTCATACCTCAGTCCTACCTTCCCAGGAGTCAATCTGGGAAATCTTTGCTTTTACCCTCTACAGCAAGATCATTCTTATTCAGAGAATTAAATCAAAAACAAAACTTTCAAATTTGAGTTAAAATATTTTGTGAGGCAATAGTGCCCCTAATAAGCCCCAGTGCTGCCCACCAGCTTCAGAAGGAGAAAGTGAGGACTGCAGATTCCTGAAGAAGGGCTTGTGCCCGAAACGTCGATTCTCCTGCTCCTTGGATGCTGCCTGACCTGCTGCGCTTTTCCAGCAACACATTTTCAGCTCACACCAGTTTCAGAAGGTCAGGATGACACTGATGGGCACTGCGTTACCTTTCACAGGCATACAGGAGCAGATGTAACTTGGAAGAGGTCAGGCCGGGGGTGGTGTGGGGGGGTGGGGTTCGTGGGGGGGCGCGGGGGAGCAATGATCCCTATATGGCCCAATGCCCTCTCCTGGTAATGGCCGGTTTGGTCAGGGAAGGGCAAAACCACAAGGAGGTCTCAGAAAGAGCTTGCCCCTCTCCCACGAGTGAGGGTTCCTTTCCGTGTTAGCCTTGTTTTTCTATCACTGCCCTCTCCGTATCGTCACGGTGACTGGCAGCTGTTGGCTGATACTGTGTGGGAATCACTACAGCAGCCCATGGTCAGGCACGGGGCTGAATTTGATTTCGTATTTACTTAGAGGTTTGCAGTTTAGCAAAAATCTCCCAAGGCCGTAATGTTCCCTCATGAGAGACCCTTTCGGAGTTGTTTCACAGGAGAGTAATTCAGACAAAATCAGTTCCAAGCCAGACAGAAACATGTCTGAACAAGTGACTGAAAATGTGATGAACAATGTCAGTTTTAGAACATACAGCAGTACAGTACAGTCCAGGCCCTTTGGCCCACGATGTTGTGCCGACCATTTATCTTAATCTAAGATCACTCTAACCTACACACCCCTCAATTTATTGCCGTCCATGTGTTTGTTCAGCAGTCGCTTAAACGTTCCTCATGTCTCTGACTCTATTCCCGCTGCTGGCAGTGAATTCCACACACCCGCCACTCTCTGTGTAAAGAACCACCTCTGACATCACTGCTAAACCTTCCTCAATCAACTTCAAATTATGGCGCCTCGTGACAGCCATTTCTGCCCTGGGGAAAACTCTCTGGCTATCTACTCTATCTATGCCTCTCATTACCTTGTACACCTCTATCAAGTCACCTCTCTTCCATCTCTCCAATGTGAAAAGCCCAAGCTCACTCAACCTCTCTTCATAAGACACACCCTCCAGTCCAGGCAGCATCCTGGTAAATCTCCTCTGCACCCTCTCTAAAGCTTCCACATCCTTCCTATAATGAGGCAACCAGAACTGGACACAATATTCCAAGTGTGGTCTAACCAGGGTTTTATACAGCTGCAGCAAAACCTCGTGGCTCTTAAACTCAATGCCCCTGTTGATGAAAGCTAAAACACCATCTTAACAACCCTAACAACTTGGGTTGAGATTTTTCACCAGTTTCCTCATTCCCCCTCCCCCACCTTATCTCAGTTCCCACCTTCCAGCTCAGCTCCACCCTCATGACCTGACCAATCTCCTTTCCCACCTATCCAGTCCACCTTCCCCTCTGACCTATCACCTTTACCCCACCTCCAGCCACCTATTACACTCTTAGCTACCTTCCCCCCAGCCCCACCCCCCTCCCATTTATCTCTCCACCCTGGAGACTCCCAGCCTCATTCCTGAGGAAGGGCTTTAGCCTGAAACATAGATTCTCCTGCTCCTCGGATGCTGCCTGACCTGCTGCGCTTTTCCAGCACTACACTCTCGACTCTGATCTCCAGCATCTGCAGTCCTCACTTTCATCTTATCAACTTGGGTGGGAACTTTGAGAGATCTATGTACATTGAGAGATCTATGTACATTGACCCCAAAATCCCTCTGTTCCTCCACACTGCCAAGAGTCCTGTCTTTAACCCTGTATTCAGCATTCAAATTCGACCTTCCAAAATGAATCACTTCGCATTCATCCAGTTTGGACTCCATCTGCCACTTCTCAGCCCAGCTCTGTGTCCTGTCAATGTCATGTTGTAGCCTGCAACAGCCCTCGACACAATCTGCAACACCACCACAAACTTACTATACTAACCCACCCTTCCACTTCTTCATCCAAGTCATTTATAAAAACTACAAAGAGCAGAGGCTCAAGAACAGATCCCTGTGGGATGCCACTAATCACCAACCTCCAGGCGGAATACTTTCCATCCACTACCACTCACTGTCTTCTTTCGGCCAGCCAATTCTGTATCCAGACAGTCACATTTCCCTGTATCCCTTACCTCCTAACGTTCTGAATGAGCCTGCCATGGGGAACCTTATCAAATGCCTTACTGAAATCCATATACACCACACCCACTGCTCGACCTTCATCAACTTGTCTCGTTACATCCTGAAAGAACTCAATAAGGCTTGTGAGGCATGACCTACCTCTCCCAAAGCCATGCTGACTGTCTTTAATCAACTATTTTCCAAATAGTCATGAATCCTATATCTCAGAATCCTTTCCTGTACCTTGCTTACCACAGACACAAGACTGACTGGTCTGTAATTCCCAGGGATTTCCCTGTTCCCATGCTCGAACAGAGGAACAACATTCACCTCCCTCCAATCTACCGGTACTACTCCATGGAGAGTGAGGATGTAAAGATCATCACCAGAGGCAAAGCAATCTCATTCCTCGCTTCCCACAGTACCCTTGGATATATCTGGGGACTTCTCTATCTTGATGCTTCCCAGAATTTCCAGCATATCCACTTTCTTAATATCCATCTGTTCAAACCTATTAACCTGGTTCACAGTGTTCTCATTACTAACAAGGTCCAGCTCTCTAGTGAATACTGAAACAAAAATACTCATTTAGGGCCTCCCCTACCTCTTTAGACTCCAGGCACAAATTCCCTGATCGGCCCTACCCCCTCTCTGATCATTCTCTTATTCCTCATGATGTGTAGAACTCCTTTGGGTTTTCCCTAATCCTTCCCGCCAAGGTTTTGTCGTGCTCCCTCCTAGCTCTCCTCAGTCCATTTTTGAGTTCTTTCCTAACTACCCTGTAATCCTCTAAAGTTGTGCCAGATCCTCGCTTTCTCAACCTTAAGATGATGACACTTTGCAAAATGTCCAGATTACAGAGGAGGAAGTGCTGGATGTCTTGAAATGGTTAAAGGTGGATAAATCCCCAGGACCTGATCAGGTGTACCTGAGAACTCTGTGGGAAGCTAGAGAAGTGATTGCTGGGCCTCTTGCTGAGATATTTGTATCATCGATAGTCACAGGTGAGGTGCCGGAAGACTGGAGGTTGGCAAACATGGTGTCACTGTTTAAGAAGGGCAGTAAAGACAAGCCAGGAAACTATAGACCAGTGAGCCTGACCTCGGTGGTGGGCAAGTTGTTGGAGGGAATCCTGAGGGACAGGATGTACATGTATTTGGAAAGACAAGGACTGATTAGGGATAGTCAACATGGCTTTGTGTGTGGGAAATCATGCCTCACAAATTTATTTGAATTTTTTGAAGAAGTAACAAAGAGGATTGATGAGGGCAGAGCTGTAGATGTGATCTATATGGACTTCAGTAAGGCGTTCAACAAGGTTCCCCATGGGAGACTGATTAGCAAGGTTAGATCTCATGGAATAAAGGGAGAACTAGCCATTTGGGTATAGAACTGGCTCAAAGGTAGAAGACAAAGGGTGGTGGTGGAGGGTTGTTTTTCAGACTGGAGGCCTGTGACCAGTGGAGTTCCACAAGGATCGGTGCTGGGTCCTCTACTTTTTGTCATTTACATAAATGATTTGGATGCGAGCATAAGAGGTACAGTTAGTAAGTTTACAGATGACACCAAAATTGGAGGTGTAGTGGACAGCGAGGAGGGTTACCTCAGATTACAACAGGATCTGGACCAGATGGGCCAATAGGCTGAGGAGTGGCAGATGGAGTTTAATTCAGATAAATGCGAGATGCTGCATTTTGGGAAAGCAAATCTTAGCAGGACTTATACACTTAATGGTAAGGTCCTAGGGAGTGTTGCTGAACAAAGAGACCTTGGAGTGCAGGTTCATAGCTCCTTGAAAGTGGAGTCACAGGTAGATAGGATAGTTCAGAAGGCGTTTGGTATGCTTTCCTTTATTGGTCAGAGTATTGAGTACAGGAGTTGGGAGGTCATGTTGTGGCTGTACAGGACATTGGTTAGGCCACTGTTGGAATATTGCATGCAGTTCTGGTCTCCTTCCTATCGGAAAGATGTTGTGAAAATTGAAAGGGTTCAGAAAAGATTTACAAGGATGTTGCCAGGGTTGGAGGATCTGAGCTATAGGGAGAGGCTGAACAGGCTGGGGCTGTTTTCCCTGGAGTGTCGGAGGCTGAGGGGTGACCTTATAGAGGTTTACAAAATTATGAGGGGCATAGATAGGATAAATAGACAAAGTCTTTTCCCTGGGGTCGGGGAGTCCAGGACTTGAGCGCATAGGTTTAGGGTGAGAGGGGAAAGATGTAAAAGAGACCTAAGGGGCAACTTTTTCACACAGAGGGTGGTACGTGTATGGAATGAGCTGCCAGAGGAAGTGGTGGAGGCTGGTACAATTGCAACATTTAAGAGGCATTTGGATGGGTATATGAATAGGAAGGGTTTGGAGGGATATGGGCCGGGTGCTGACAGGTGGGACTAGATTGGGTTGGAATATCTGGTCGGCATGGACAGGTTGGACCGAAGGGTCTGTTTCCATGCTTTACATCTCTATGACTCTAAGTAAATTTCCTTCTTCCTTTTGACGAGAAGCTCCTCTGCTCTTGTCATCCAAGACTTCTTCATCTTACCATTCCTTGCCTGTCTCAGTGGGACAAGGTTATCCAACACTCACAACAAGTGCTCCTTAAACAACCTCCACATTTCTGTTGTGCATTTCCCATAGAACAATTGTTTACAATTTATACTCCACAACTCCTGTCTAATAGCAGTATAATTTTCCTTCCCCTAAATAAATACCTTCCTATACTGTCTATTCCTAACCCTCTCATGGCTATGGTAAAGGTTGGTTAGTGGTGCTGGAAGAGCACAGCAGTTCAGGCAGCATCCAACAAGCAGCGAAATTGACGTTCCTGATGAAGGGCTTTTGCCCGAAACATTGATTTCGCTGCTCGTTGGATGCTGCCTGAACTGCTGTGCTCTTCCAGCACCACTAATCCAGTATTTGGTTTTCAGCATCTGCAGTCATTGTTTTTACCTATGGTAAAGGTGAGGCAGCTGTGGTCAATGTCACTGAAATGCCCTCCCACTGTGAGATCTGACACCTGGCCTGGCTCGTTGCCTAGCACCAAATCCAATATGGCTTCCCCCATGGTCGCCCTATCTATATAAGGAGATGCTTTTAAGGAGCATCTTAAAGACATTAAAGAGTTGGAGAGGGTTCAGAGGGAATTCTATGGTGTAGAGATAGGGCAGATTACACAGGGTCAGCAGAGAGCACTCTAATCAGGGGTGCAGAGAAGATGCAAGAATTTGAGAACCCAGAGAGAGCAGGGGACTCTGAGAATGGAGGGGATTCCAGAGAAACAAAAGGAGGTCTGGAATGAGTGGGTAATTTACCTGCCTCTGAGTCACGAGCTGCGGGTTCTAATCCCAAACCAGGATGTGTTGTCTCCCAGGAAGGTGTGTTCATAATGCAGCAAATTCCAATAATACTCAATGATGGCAGACAGGGAGGAGTGAGAGAGATGGAGCCTGCAGCATCCCAGGCTGAGTTATGTACCACCGGGAGAGGTCAGGCTATTGAACAGGAGGACACACATTGTTCAACTGGGTAACTGAACTGCTAGTTGCTGGGCAGAGTGGGTGGGTGGGGAGTGACTGAGATTTGGTGCTCAGTTCCAGAAGATAAAACCTGTCAAAGGGAAGCCACTCAATTAAAACAGCACTTCAAACTGACAAACCAATGGAAAATCAATCCCTCTTAACACCGAGCTGCAGGCCCAGGTGCATTGAGAGGCAACATTGCAAATCTAAACTGTTAATCATTTAATGTTCACAGTAACACACTAACTCTGTACCTTCCTATAGATCGTGAAACAGTCTGCTCAGAAAGTGTGGAGGTTTAAATTGTGATAAAAGCACCCAGTGGAGACATTCTGAACCTGACGACTGATTTTTCAAAATGTAATCATCTGAAATGTCAGATAAAAGGCCTTTGTGGATAATTCCTTAAGATCAGGAAATATTCAACGCCAGTTCCCAGGACAACACAAAAAGAGATAAAGGAACACCAACTAAACCATGATGAATGCCCTTGTCTAGAACACAACGGGCTCGTTCCATTCAGCCGGAATGGTCCCTGCTAGTTTACTGCATTGCAAAGTCAAATTCTCAGCATCAGATCATTTACAGTAAATCAGATTACATTGCAACCAGAGTTTGCTACAACAAGCATCACAGTTCACCAACACTTTCCCCACATTTCATGCTTCAGAAATTCAGAGTGTCTCCCTAAACCTCAGGGGAGGGGTGGGGTGCTTTGATCAGAGATAAAAGTGATTACAAACATTGGACACTGTTATCAACACAACCCACACACCAATCCCAGTCAGAATTTCAGACAACAAACACAACAAGGATTGCACTGCCAGATGGTGTGCATTGAAGGAGTGCTGCACTGTCACAGGATCAGTGCTGAGGGAGTGGGCACTGTCAGAGGGTCAGTCCTGAGGGAGTGCCGCACTGTCAGAAGGTCAGTACTGAAGGAGTGCCACACTGTCAGAGGGTCAGTGCTGAGGGAGTTACACACTGCCACAGGGTCAGTGCTGAAGGAGTGCTGCACTGTCAGAGGGTCAGTGCTGAGGGAGTGGGCACTGTCAGAGGGTCAGTGCTGAGGGAGTGCCGCACGGTCAGAGGGTCAGTGCTGAGGGAGTGCCAGACTGTCAGAGGGTCAGTGCTGAGGGAGTGCCACACTGTCAGAGGGTCAGTGCTGAGGGAGTGCAGCACTGTCAGAGGGTCAGTGCTGAGGGAGCGCCGCACTGTCAGAGGGTCAGTGCTGAGGGAGCGCCGCACTGTCAGAGGGTCAGTGCTGAGGGAGTGCCGCACTGTCAGAGGGTCAGTGCTGAGGGAGTGCCGCACTGTCAGAGGGTCAGTACTGAGGGAGTGCCACACTGTCAGAGGGTCATGCTGAGGGAGTGCTGCACTGTCCAGAGGGTCAGTGCTGAGGGAGTGCCGCACTGTCAGAGGGTCAGTGCTGAGGGAGTGCTGCACTGTCAGAGTGTCAGTGCTGAAGGAGTACTGCACTGTCCAGAGGGTCAGTGCTGAGGGAGTGCTGCACTGTCCAGAGGGTCAGTGCTGAGGGAGTGTTGCACTGTTCAGAGGGTCAGTGCTGAGGGAGTGTTGCACTGTCGGAGGGTCAGTGCTGAGGGAGTGTTGCGCTGTCACAGGGTCAGTGCTGAGGGAGTACTGCACTGTCGGAGGGTCAGTGCTGAGGGAGTGCTGCACTGTCACAGGGTCAGTGCTGAGGGAGTGCCGCACTGTCAGAGGGTCAGTGCTGAGGGAGTGCTGCACTGTCAGAGGGTCAGTGCTGAGGGAGTGCTGCACTGTCAGAGGGTCAGTGCTGAGGGAGTACTGCACTGTCAGAGGGTCAGTACTGAGGGAGTTCCGCACTGTCAGAGGTTCAGTGCTGAGGGAGTGCTGTAGATTCAGAGTTGTTATATTATATACTGAGATGTTGCCTGCTCTCTCAGGTTGATGTAAAGAGTTGTATCATGGTTTGAAGTGGAGCGGGGGTGATATCCCGGAGAGTCCTGGCTGAGATTTATCTCTTAAACAACATCACAGATTATCGCATCATCAACACATTGTTATTTACTGAAAAGTCCTTCGGTGGCTGTAAAATGCTGTGTGCCGTCCTGAGCTGGCCAAAGGTGCTAGTTAAATGCAACTGCTTTGTCTGTTTGTCTCCGAGCTGACCATGGGCTGGGGGTGGTTGGAGAATGGAGATGTGCTGCTGTCCCAGTTTCCCCGGGATAATCTTTCATTCCATATCCCAGTGACTCCTGGCTGTGTCCACGATCTGGGATACACTCAGCCTTCATTCCAGTTGGTTTTCCCGGGATTGGCCAGCTGAGGGGAGGGATGTGTGTTTTCACAATAAAGCCTGGATTCTGCTGTGGCTCCCTGCACCTTCCTGTGTGGGTCCAGGGGCTGGGAGCTGCTCAGAGGGCCCCATGGTCATTGGCAGTGATGAGGAGGGCAGTTAGGGAGAGCAGCAGGTGGGTGAAGCTTGGATCTTGTGGTGACTGTGAGACACAGGCTCCTGCTCCCTTCTTGCACTGGTGTTTCTCACACAACAGCCCTGTGTACGGAGGGTGACACAGACACCTGCCATTGTCCTCACACACTCCCCCGTTCTCACATCGGGTCAGGACGTTATCACAAACTCTCGCTGCAAGGAAACAGAGAGCTCAGCTCAATGACAATCTCCCCAAGTCACAGACTGTTTCAATACCCCCCACTGCCCAGCTCCCATCGACAAACATCCACACCCCGAGAATCCAACAAAGGACAGTCAGACACAAATTATAAAGGGAAGGCCAACAGGGAAGCAAAGGGACAAGGAGCAACAGAAAGGTAAACGATGGAGTGAAATGATCCCAGAATAGAAACTGAAACTGGATGGAATCCACAATAAGAGCCAAATCAGGAGGAAATGGAGCTACTGAGGATTCCATCGATAAACTCACAGATCTCAGCAGAAATCTCGGAGAAGGAGTTAGTGTTCTCAATATTCACAGACCAAGGGTCTTGGTGGCTGAGAGATCAAAGGGAGAGACTGAAATAGATATTTAAGAACAAAAGGGGGAGATGACAAACCAAAGTGAAAGATCGTCCAAGCCTGGGTCTGATCGATTCGATCCGTGAATTTTAATGGAGTTGGGGAAGAAATGGCAGATATATTCCTTACAGATTTCTAACGGGTTCCTGGGAAAGGGGACAGTGCACAGGAAATAGCAGAGACTGAGGGGGATTCCTGTATTTCAAAAGGGACAGAGAACAATCCTGGGAATTGTAGGTTCATGCAGGGAAAGTCAGGGAGAGGGAAGCTGAGGGAAAGCTTCCTCAGAGAAATCCCAGAAAACCCTGGAGCAAGAGCAGCCAAAAATAAAGCAGCTTCCAAAAAGGAAATAAATGCAAGAGGAAGCAGATTAAACTCTCTGAAGAGGAATAGCGAGGGTCGATCAGGGGAGTGTGGTCAATGTGGTGTATTTGGACTTTTAAATGACCTTTGAATAGGTGCTGCAGAGTGAGCTCATGGGAAAGGTGAGATTGTGAGGAAAATTGACAAGGAGCAGAATGGACAGGATTCAGTAAGGTGACCAGTAGCAGTGGCTCAGAGAAACCACTGACCATGGGACAATGGGACAAGGTGGAAGATGAAATGTTGACAGAGACTGAGCACAGTCCTGAGCATCGTGCTTTAGGAAGGATGTGAGAGCCTTTGAGAGGGTTCTCTCACTCAACGAGTTACTCCACTTTCAAACCCTGTGCTGTCTCAGAGACACAAAAGGCAGTATGGAGTGAGGGCAGCACCTGGGAGGATCGGTACTGACCTCGACAGCCCCTGTGCCAGTAATATCCAGGTAAACACTTGTCACATTTGGGCCCTGTCGCTCCAGCCTTGCAGTCACAATATCCCGTGTCATTACAGCGTCGGTGTAGAGAGCCATCAGGGTTACACTGACAGTCTGTAGGAACAAGACAACACACAGACACACTGCACATTGTACCCAGAGATTACTGAGTTAACACATCAACACTAACTCAGCAACATCACTGACTGAGAGTCAGGACAAGGGACAGTCAGACTCTGTGACAAACACACCTCTCCAATCCTTTACAAACTGTTTCAGTGCTGTCCCCACTGAGTGCACACAGCCCGACTCCCACTGTTCCCAGAAGCTGCACAGATTCCCAACGCCAGGAAAAGCAAATATTGGCTTCAATGTCCCAGGATCGAGTTCACCTACAGACAGGAGAGACCTAACTGTATCAAACCATAGGTCCCACATGGGAAACAGTGAACGTTTCTGTCTCTGTGTGAGAAACAGGCAGGAGATGCACTGGAGAGCAGAGGGGGGTGGGGGTGGGGTGGGGTGGGGTAGGGGGGGGGTGGGGGGGTGAGATTGACAAAGACACCCCGGAACAGAGAGGCTCTGATGGTGAGGAAAGGTTGGACAGGCAGGAAGGATGTTCACTCCTGGAGAGAGACACAGCGGAGGCTCTAACCTGAAAGAGCTCTTTAACATGACGAGGAGGGTTCACTGGAAGGTCGACAGAAGATGTTCCACCATCTCCACTCCCCCCCCCACTCCCTTCCCCACCAACCGTGTTGGGGAGGTCAGACTCAGGGTCATCAATATCAGACAATCCCTCATAAATGTCTGCCCACGGAGAGGTGGGGGGAATGTAGGACTCACTCCCAGGAGGGGACTGGGGGGAAGCAGGGCACCAGGGCAAGGCCTGACCAGATCCCCCAGGGGGGTACTCGGGGCGAGGGGGAGTCAGGCCTGGTTTGAGGTGTGGGGGAGGGGGAGTCAGGCCTGTTTTGGAGTATGGGGGAGGGGGAGTCAGGCCTGGTTTGAGGTGTGGGGGAGGGGGAGTCAGGCCTGGTTTGAGGTGTGGGGGAGGGGGAGTCAGGCCTGGTTTAGGGTGTGGGGGGGTAAGGACCTGGCTGAGGGTCCGGGTGAGGGACCGGGTGGGGGTCCGGGCGGGGTTCTGGTCGGGGGTCCGAGCGAGGGACCGGCAGAGGGTCCGGATGGTGGTCCGGGTGGGGGTCCGTGCGGGGGTCCAGGTTAGGGACCATGTGAGGGATCAGGTGAGGGTCCAGGTGAGGGACCGGGTGAGGGACGGGTGAAGGACGGGTGAGGGACGGGTGGGGCTTAGAGCAGGCACTGACCTAAGCAGATGTTGTGGTGGTGGAGCTGAGCTGAAGGGTTCCGATGGTAACCCGAGCGACACAAATGACACTGTCGGCCCCGGGTGCGGTGTCTACAGCTCACACAGACAGCAGCACGGAACAGCAGCAGGTAACTGCACCGCTTCGAGTGTCCGAAACATTGACACGGGGCTTGGAAGGAAAAGACAGACAGGGTAGCCCCAGCACGGACTGCACCAGGGGGAGAGGGTGGGGGAGAGGGGGGAGAGTGACCAACATGCTGCACCGACCTTGGGGTGGGGGAAACAGAGGGGAGGGTGGGGAGGGAGAGAGGGAGAGGGTGGGGAGAGAGAGAGAGGGAGAGGGTGGGGAGGGAGAGGGTGGGGAGAGAGGGAGAGAGAGGGAGGGAGAGAGAGGGAGACGTTGGGGAGGGAGAGGTTGGGGAGAGAGGGAGAGTGTGGGGAGAGAGAGAGAGTGAGGGAGGAAGAGAGAGGGTGGGGAGAGAGAGTGAGGGAGAGAGAGAGAGGGTGGGGAGAGAGAGTGAGGGAGGGAGAGAGATGGTGGGGAGAGAGGGAGAGGGTGGGGAGGGAGAGAGAGGGTGGGGAGGGAGAGAGAGGGTGGGGAGGGAGAGGGGGAGGGAGAGAGAGGGTGGGGAGGGAGAGAGAGGGTGGGGAGAGAGGGAGAGAGAGGGAGAGAGAGGGAGGGAGAGAGAGGGAGATGGTGGGGAGAGAGGGAGATGGTGGGGAGAGAGGGAGAGGGTGGGGAGGAAGAGGGTGGGGAGGGAGAGAGAGTGAGGGAGGGAGAGAGAGGGTGGGGAGAGAGAGAGTAAGGGAGAGGGAGGGATAGAGAGGGTGGGGAGACAGGGAAAGGGTGGGAGGGAGGGAGAGGGTGGGGAGAGAGGGGAGAAGGAGGAAGGCAGAGGAGGGATGCAGAGAGGGAAGGGGAGAGAGAGGAATAAGGGAGAGATAGAGGAGGACTTTGAGAGCAGGAGAGAGAAAGAGGGAGAGAAAGAAGGTGGGAAGGAGTGAAGGGGGCGACAGGGAGTGAGGGAGAGACAGGAGAGTGTGAGGGTGAGAGAGATGGAGAAGCATGTGAGTGATGAGGGAGGGGGGATGTGAGGGAGGGGGGTGTGAGGGAGGGGGGTGTGAGTGAGGGGGTTGTGAGTGAGGGGGGTGTGAGTGAGGAGGGTGTCAGTGAGTGAGTGATGGGGAGGGGAGTGTGAGTGAGGGGGGTGTGAGTGAGTGATGGGGGTGTGAGTGAGGGGGGTGTGAGTGAGGGGGGTGTGAGTGAGTGATGGGGAGGGGGTGTGAGTGAGGGGGGTGTGAGTGAGGGGGGTGTGAGTGAGGGGGGTGTGAGTGAGGGGGGTGTGAGTGAGTGATGGGGAGGGGGGTGTGAGTGAGGCGGGTGTGAGTGAGGGGGGTGTGAGTGAGTGATGGGGAGGGGGTGTGAGTGAGGGGGGTGTGAGTGAGGGGGGTGTGAGTGAGGGGGGTGTGAGTGAGGGGGGTGTGAGTGAGTGATGGGGAGGGGGGTGTGAGTGAGGGGGGTGTGAGTGAGGGGGGTGTGAGTGAGTGATGGGGAGGGGGGTGTGAGTGAGGGGGGTGTGAGTGAGGGGGGTGTGAGTGAGGGGGGTGTGAGTGAGGGGGTGTGAGTGAGGGGGAGGGGGGTGTGAGTGAGTGAGTGATGGGGAGGGGGTGTGAGTGAGGGGGGTGTGAGTGAGTGATGGGGAGGGGGTGTGAGTGAGGGGGGTGTGAGTGAGGGGGGTGTGAGTGAGTGATGGGGAGGGGGGTGTGAGTGAGGGGGTGTGAGTGAGGGGGGTGTGAGTGAGGGGGTGTGAGTGAGGGGGAGGGGGGTGTGAGTGAGTGATGGGGAGGGGGTGTGAGTGAGGGGGGTGTGAGTGAGGGGGGTGTGAGTGAGGGGGGTGTGAGTGAGTGATGGGGAGGGGGGTGTGAGTGAGGGGGTGTGAGTGAGGGGGTGTGAGTGAGGGGGGTGTGAGTGAGGGGGTGTGAGTGAGGGGGGTGTGAGTGAGGGGGGTGTGAGTGAGGGGGGTGTGAGTGAGTGATGGGGAGGGGGGTGTGAGTGAGGGGGGTGTGAGTGAGGGGGGTGTGAGTGAGGGGGTGTGAGTGAGTGATGGGGAGGGGGTGTCCCTGAGGGGTGACCCTGACCCATTCTGTTCACACTCAGTCAGCAGGTGGGAAGCAGTTGGTCCCAATCCTCCCTCAGGTTTCGAGGTTGAGAGTTTCGGGTCCAGGTTACTGATACTGAACATAGAACACAGAACATTACAGCTCAGGACAGGCCCTTCGGCCCTCGAGGTTGTGCCGACCTGTGGAACCAATCTGAAGCTTATCTAACCTACATTATTTCATCCTCATCCATATGTTTATCCAATGACCATTTAAATGCCCTTAAAGTTGACGAAAGTGAGGACTGCAGATGCTGGAAACCAGAGTCTAGATCAGAGTGATGCTGGAAAAGCACAGCAGGTCAGGCAGCATCCGAGAAGCAGGAAAATCGCCATTCGGGCAAAAGCCCTACATCAGGATTGATTCAACCACGATAGAATCATTCCTGATTAAGGGTTTTTGCCCGAAACATCGATTTTCCTGCTCCTCGGATGCTGCCTGACCTGCTGTGCTTTTCCAGCATCACTCTAATCTAGACTTAAAGTTGGCGAGTCTATTACTGTCACAGGCAGTGCGTTCCACACCCCTACTACTCTCTGAGTAAAGAAACTACCTCTGATATCTGTCCTATGTCTATCACCCCTCAGTTAAATGCTCTGTCCCCTTGTACTAACCATCACCATCTGAGGGAAAAGGCTCTCACTGTCCACCCTATCTAACCCTCTGATTATCTTTATGTCTCAATTAAGTCACCTCTTAACCTTCTTCTCTCAAACAAAAACAGCCTCAAATCCCCCAGCCTTTCCTCATAAGACCTTCCCTTCTCATGGTCAACCCTATCTAACCCCCTAATCATCTTGTACACCTCTATCAATTCTCCCCTAAACCTTCTTTTCTCCAATGAAAACAGCCCCAAGTACCTCAGCCTTTCCTCATACGATCTTCCTACCATACCAGGCAACATCCTGGTAAACCTCCTCTGCACCCGTTCCAGTGCCTCCATATCCTTCCTATAGTATGGCGACCAAAACTGCACACAATATTCCAGATGCGGCCGCACCAGAATCTTATACAACTGCAACATGACCTCAGGACTCCGGAACTCAATTCCTCTACCAATAAAGCCCAGTACGCCATATGCCTTCTTCACCGCACTATTTACCTGGGTGGCAACTTTCAGAGATCTGTGTACATGGACACCAAGATCCCTCTGCTCATCCACACTACCAAGTGTCCGACCATTAGCCCAGTACCCCATCTTTTTGTTACTCTTACCAAAGTGAATCACCTCACACTTACCCACATTGAACTCCATTTGCCACCTTGCTGCCCAGCTCTGCAGCTTATCTATATCCCGCTGTAACCTGACATATCCTTCCTCACTGTCAACAACTCAACCGACTTTTGTATCATCCGCAAACTTGCTCACCCAACCTTCAAGCCCCTCCTCCAGGTCATTTATAAAAATGACAAACAGCAATGGTCCCAAAACAGATCCTTGTGGAACACCGCTAGTAACTATGCTCCAAGATGAACCTATACCATCAACTACTACCCTCTGTCTCCTTCCAGCCAGCCAATTCCTAATCCAAACCTCCAACTCACCCTCAATGCCATACCTCCGTACATGGACACTGAGTTCTCTCTGTTCATCTACACTACCAAGAATCTTACCATTAGCCCAGTACTCTGTATTCCTGTTACTCCTTCCAAAGTGAATCACCTCAAACTTTTCCACATTAAACTCCATTTGCCACCTCTCAGCCCAGCTCTGCAGCTTATCTATGTCCCTCTGTAACCTGCAACATCCCTCAGCACTATCCACAACTCCACCGACCTTAGTGTCATCCACAAATTTACTAACCCATCCTTTTAAGCCCACATTTAGATCATTTATAAAAATGACAAACAGCAGTGACCCCCAAAACAGATCCTTGTGGTACTCCACTAGTAACTGAACTCCAGGATGAACATTTCCCATCAACCACCATCCTCTGTCTTCTTTCAGCTAATGTATTTCTGATCCAAACTGCTCAATCCCCCTCAATCCCATGGTTCCGTATTTTGTGTAATAGCATACCATGGGGAACCTTATCAAATCCCTTACTGAAATCCATATACACCACATCAACCACTTTACCCTGATCCACCCGTTTTATCACCTTCTCAAAGAACTCAATAAGGTTTCTGAGGTACCACATACCCTTCAGAAAATGGTGTTGACTACCCCTAATCAACTTATTCCTCTCTAGATGATTAGAAATCCTATCTCTTATAATCATTTCCAACACTTTACCCACAACCGAAGTAAGGCTCACTGGTCTGTAATTCCCAGGGTTGTCTCTACTCCCCTTCTTGAACAAGGGAACAACATTTGCTACCCTCCAGCCTTCTGGCACTATTCCTGTCGACAATGACAACATAACGATCAAAGCCAAAGGCTCGGCAATCTCCTCCCTGGCTTCCCAGAGAATCCCAGGATCAATCCCATCCTGCCCAGGGGACTTATCTATTTTCACACTTTCCAGAATTGCTAACACCTCCTCCTTGTGAACCTCAATCCTGTCTAGTCTAGTTGCCTGTATCTCAGTACTCTCCTTGACAACATTGTCTTTTTCTTGTGTGAATATTGAGGAAAAATATGCATTTAGCAGTTCCCCATCTCCTCAGACTCCACGCACAACTTCCCACAACTGTCCTTGATTGGCCCTAATCTTACTCCAGTCATTCTTTTATTCCTGATATACCTAAAGAAAGGTTTTCCCTGATCCTATCCACCAACAACTTCCCATGTCCCCTCCTGGTTTTTCTTAGCTCCCTCTTTAGGTCCTTCCTGACTAACCTGTAACTCTCAAGTGCCCGAACTGAGTCTTTATGTCTCATCCTAACATAAGCCTCCTCCTTCCTCTTGACAAGAGATTCAACTTCTTTAGTAAACCACGGCTCCCTTGCTCGACCACTTCCTCCCTGCCTGACAGATACATACTTATCAAGGACACACAGTAGCTGTTCCTTGAATAAGCTCCACATTTCAATTGTGCCCATACCCTGCAGTTTCCTTCCCCATCCTATACATCCTAAATCTTCTCTAATCACATCATAAGTGCCTTTCCCCCAGCTATAACTCTTGCCCTGCAGTATATACCTATCCCTTTCCATCACTAAAGTAAACATAACTGAATTGTGGTCACTATCACCAAAGTGTTCACCTACCTCCAAGTCTAACACCTGGCCAGGTTCATTACCCAGTATCAAATCCAATGTGGCCTTGCCCTTGTTGACCTGTCTACATACTGTGTCAGGAAACCCTCCTGCACACACTGGACAAAGAAACTGACCCATCTAAAGTATTTGAATTATAGTATTTTCAGTCAGTGTTTGGAAAGTTGAAGTCCCCCATAACAACTACCCTGTTACTCTCGCTCCTCTCCAGAATTACCTTTGCTATCCTTTCCTCTCCGTCTCTGGAACTATTCGGAGCCCGATAGAAAACTCCCAACACAGTGACCTCTCCTTTCCTGTTTCTAACCTCAGCCCATACTACCTCAGTAGACGAGACCTCAAACGTCCTTTTTGCTACCGTAATACTGTCCTTGACTAACAATGCCACCCCTCCCCCTCTTTTACCATCTTCTCTGTTCTTACTGAAACATCTAAATCCTGGAACCTGCAACAACCATTCCTGTCCCTGCTCTATCCATGTCTCTGAAATGGCCACAACATCGAAGTGCCAGGTACCATCCCACACTGCACATTCACCCACCTTATTCTGGATGCTCCTGGCGTTGAAGTGGACACACTTCAAACCACCCTCCTGCTTGCTGGTGCACTCTTGTGACCTTGAAACCTCATTTCTGACCCCACTACTCTCGACCCCCTGTACACTGGAGCTACAATTCTGGTTCCTATCCCCCTGATGAATTAGTTTAAACCCTCCTGAAGAGCATTAGCAAATATCCTCCCCCCCCACCCCCCACCCTGAATATTGGTACCCCTCTGGTTCAGGTGAAGACCATCCTGTTTATAGAGGTCCCACCTACCCCAGAAACAGCCCAAAATATCCAGGTATCTGATTCCCTCCCTCCTGCACCATCCCTGTCACCACATGTTCAATTCCTCTCTCTCCCTATTCCTCTCCTCACTAGCACGTGGCACGGGCAACAAACCAGAGACAACAACTCTGTTCGTCCTAGCTCTAAGCTTCCACCCTAGCTCCCTGAATTTCTGCCTTAAATCCCCATCCCTTTTCCTACCTATTTCATTGGTCCCGATGTGGACCACAATTTGGGGCTGCTCTCCCTCCCCCTTAAGGATCCCAAAACACGATCAGAGACAGCACAAGCCCTGGCACCTGGGAGGCAACACACCAACCGTGAGTCTCTCTCGTCCCCACAGAACCTTCTATCTGTCCCCCGAACTATGGAGTCCCCAATGACTACTGCTCTGCTCCTCTTCCCCCTTCCCTTCTGAGCAGCAGGGACAGACTCTGTGCCAGATCCCTGTGCCCCACTGCTTTCCCCTGTAAGTCGTCCCCTCCAACAGTATCCAAAATGGTATACTTACTGTTGAGGGGAACAGCCACAGGGGATCCCTGCACTGCCTGCCAGTTCCCTTTCCATCCCCTGACTGTAACCCATCTCCCTCCTTCTTGTACCTGAGGTCTGACGACCTCCCTGTAACTCCTCTCAGTCACCCCCTCTGCTTCACAAATGTCCCACATCCCAAATGGTCCTGTACCAGAATCACAAATCCTGAAATTCTGAAGAGTTAGGGTAACTCTGGGGAGAGGTAAGGTCACTCTTGGTCAGTTAGGGTCACTCTTGGTCTTTTAGGGTCACTCTCGGTCAGTTAGGGGAGTTTTAGAATCATAGAGATGTGCAGCACAGAAACAGACCCTTTGGTCTAACCCATCCATGCTGACCAGATATCCTGAACTAATCTAGTCCCATTTGCCAGAACCTGGCCCATATCCCTCCAAACCCTCCCCATTCATATACCTATCCAGATGCCTTATCAATGTTGCAATTGTACCAGCCTCCACCACTTCCTCTGACAGAGTGAAAAAGTTGTCCCTTAGATCCCTTTTAAATCCTTCCCCTCTCATCCTATGCCCTCTCGTTCTGGACTCCTCTTCCTCTACTGCCTATTCAACCTATGGTCACTCTCAGTCAGTTAGGGTCACTCTCAGTCAGTTAGGGTCACTCTCAGTCAGTTACGGGCAATCTTGGTCAGTAGTGGTCACTCTTGGTCAGTAACAGTCACTCTCAGTTAGTTAGGGTCACTCTCAGTCAGTTAGGGTGACTCTCAGTCAGTTACAGGCAATCTTGGTCAGTAGTGGTCACTCTTGGTCAGTAACAGTCACTCTCAGTTAGTTAGGGTCATTCTCAGTCAGTTAGGGTCACTCTCAGTCAGTTAGGGTGACTCTCAGTCAGTTACAGGCAATCTTGGTCAGTAGTGGTCACTCTTGGTCAGTAACAGTCACTCTCAGTTAGTTAGGGTCATTCTCAGTCAGTTAGGGTCACTCTCAGTCAGTTACGGGCAATCTTGGTCAGTAGTGGTCACTCTTGGTCAGTAACAGTCACTCTCAGTTAGTTAGGGTCACTCTCAGTCAGTTAGGGTCACTCTTGATCAGTTAGGGTCAGTTAGTGTCACTCTCGGTCAGTAACGGTCACTCTCAGTCAGTAACGGTCACTCCCGGTCAGTTAGTGTCACTCTCGGTCAGTAACAGTCACTCTCGGTCAGTAACGGTCACTCCCGGTCAGTGGGGGGGTGGGGGGTGTGGTTTTGGGGGTTCACTCAGTGAAAGGTGTGGAATGATGTGAGCAGCATGCAAAGGGTTAATAATTGGGAATGCTGTGATGTTAAATCCATGATCAAGGTGAACATATTGTGACAGTGAGACTCACCCAGTGCCCAATCCCGTATCTGGGAAATCAGGATTACACCAGGATCAAACCTGTCCCAGTCACAGCTTTACCACACTCACTCCCTGTTCACACTCACTCCCTGTTCACACTTACCCCTGCTCTTCCCACTGAAAACTCACACTCACCCCCATTCACACTCACACCCTGTTCACACTCACTCCCCGTTCACACTCACTCCCTGTTCACACTTGCCCCCTGCTCTTCCCACTGAAAACTCACACTCACCCCCATTCACACTCACCCCCGTTCACACTCACTTCCCATTGACACTCACCCCCGTTCACACTCACTCCCCGTTCACACTCACTCCCCGTTCACACTCACCCCCTGCTCTTCCCACTGAAAGAGCTGAAAATGTGTTGCTGGAAAAGCGCAGCAGGTCAGGCAGCATCCGAGGAGCAGGAGAATCGACGTTTCGGGCATCAGCCCTTCCTCAGGGTTCCATTCCTGAAGAAGGGCTCATGCCTGAAACGTTGATTCTCCTGCTCCTTGGATGCTGCCTGACCTGCTGCGCTTTTCCAGCAACACATTTTCAGCTCTGATCTCCAGCATCTGCAGTCCTCACTTTCTCCTTTCCACTGAAAGCTCACACTCACTCCCCATTCACACTCACTCCCCATTCACACTCACTCCCCGTTCACACTCACTCCCTGCTCTTTCCACTGAAAGCTCACACTCACTCCCCGTTCACACTCACTCCCGTTCACACTCACTCCTTGTTCACACTCACTCCCTGCTCTTTCCACTGAAAGCTCACACTCACTCCCCATTCACACTCACTCCCCGTTCACACTCACACCCCGTTCACACTCACTCCCCGTTCACACTCACTCCCCGTTCACACTCACACCCCGTTCACACTCACTCCCCATTCACTCACACCCCGTTCACACTCACTCCCTGCTCTTTCCACTGAAAGCTCACACTCACTCGCCGTTCACACTCACTCCCCGTTCACACTCACTCCTTGCTCTTCCCACTGAAAGCTCACACTATCTCCCCATTCACACACAGAACATAGAACAATACAGCGCAGAACAGGCCCTTCGGCCCTCGATGTTGTGCCGACCTGTGAACTATTCTCAGCTCGTCCCCCTACACTATCCCATCACCATCCATGAGCTTATCTAAGGATTGTTTAAATCTCCCTAATGTGCCTGAGTTAACTACATTAGCAGGTAGTGCATTCCATGCCCGTACCACGCTCTGAGTAAAGAACCTGCCTCTAACGTCTGTCTTAAATCTATCATCCCTCAATTTGTAGTTATGCCCCCTCTTACACACTGACGTCATCATCCTAGGAAAAAGACTCTCACTGTCTACCCTACCTAATCCTCTGATCATCTTGCATGTCTCTATCAAATCCCCCCTTATCCTTCTTCTTTCCAATGGTTACAGAACCAAGTCTCTCAGCTTTTCCTCATAAGACCTTCCCTCCAGACCAGGCAACATCCTGGTAAATCTCCTCTACACCTTTTCCAATGCTTCCACATCC